>NC_089534.1:6362748-6518822 GCF_963924715.1 Thunnus thynnus | reverse complement strand
ACACTATCCCGTCAGTCCTCTCCTCCCTGCGGTCATACCTCCTGAGAGACGGATAGAGAGAGAGAGAGAGAGAGAGAGATACAGTAGAAACATGGAGAGAGAGGTCAGAGGAGGGGTTGCTCCGTACATATTTCATAACAGAACGTGGGCGTGTGCTGCTGCTGAGGACGATCCAGATTTTATCAGCCAGACTGCTGTCCGCCCCTCATCGCTCTTTTCGTCTCATTTATTTGCTTTCTTTTCTTCGGTTGTCTTTTCTCCGTGATCTGCTTCTTCTCTCTTCTTATCAGTGCTGACAGAAGTAGTGATTTATTTTACTTAAGTAAAAGTAACAATACAATACAGTTAAAGTTAAGTCCTGCATTCAAAATCTGACTTAATTATCCCTCCCAGACCATGTTTAAGATATATACAAATCATCTGCTTGGAATAATAATAAAGAGAAAAGGTTCAATTATCTTGTTAAAAATTGTTAAAACTTCTCCTGTTTCTCCCTCATTAAAAGAGAGAATCTCTGAATATGTAAACGTTCATGTCAAAAGGTTTTCCTGTTGGACACAAGACATCTCTTACTTCACTGTGAAGTCCATTCTCAGTGTATGTTCGCTGGAGGTTTCCACATACTGGACTTCTATTGGCTCCTAATTAGCTGTGATGTCACAAATCCTGCTCATAGCACGAGTATTAAAAGATGACAGAATGTGTAATAATTGTATTTAAGTATATATAGTAGCCAGCATGCGGTAACTGTTGTATTTTCTAAATTAAAAACACGTGTTGTGAGGAAAAATCACACTTTTTACTGGTATAACATGTGTATCACAGACATGATAGTTCCTGAGGACATCATCTCTGATAATAAAAGTCCATAAATCTGCAGAACTCGTCTGAGAATCATCATGTTTTTAAGTTTTCTTCAGTATCAAAGTAATCCAGAGATAAGTGTGTGTACATCTATGTTACACTGCAAACAGGAACTACCAATAGCTAATTGTTTTTATTTGTCTTAACTTTGTCAGAAGGGGGGGCCACAGTGTCACACTTTGAAAAACCCTCATATAGAGGAAGTAGACAATCACTGCTGCAGCACCTCACTCATAAACCTGCATATAAAACTGTGATGTTTGTTAAGGATTTCGATTTTTAAAAACTTTTGTCAAGAAATCTGTCCTCTGGTGTCTTGGATATTCACTTTTAAACATTAAACACAAACAAGGCATCACTCTGTCCTCTCCTCCTCCTCCTCCTCCTCTCTTTGATCATTCCTCTCCTCACCTCTCCGGTCATCTCTGGCTTTCACCTCCTCCCCTCCTCTCCCACCTCGGATGCCACTCTCAATTATCTGCTAGTGAAAGACAAGAGGATGAGGAGAGGGAGGAGTGCAAACACCTGGGAGAGTGAGTCAGCGTTCACCTGCAGAGAGAGAGAAAGAGAGAGAGAGAGTTCAGTTCTTCTCGCTCGGCCGCTCGCTAACAAATATGTCACCTTGTTCTAACCTGTGATTAAAGTGCTCCGACCGAGCTGATCACTGCTAATTTAAATGTCACAGTGTTGTGTTCAGGTGCATCATTAGGTGTTTGTTCTAAACGATGCTGGACGGGGACAGAACGCTCTTAAATTTAAACACACGTTTCCTAAAGTAGTATGTAGAGTGAGACTCTGTAATTAGCATTACTGCTAAACAGTAGCTTAGCATTAATCTAAAGTGCTAATGCTGCATTCAGGTCATATAGGAGATATCATAATTATGAGTTTCAAACTTGTAAAATCACGGCAAACATCCAAGTTGTAATTACAACCAGGAATTTTTTAAAGTTACAATATATCTAACTTACATAAATATGGACGCCTCATGTCTGCTGAAGTCCATCGTTCAAGGAGATTGAACCCACATTTCCTGGATATGGTGTTGTATTGTTAATGCACAGTATTTTTAACCCTCACTATAGAAAAAATGATAGATGGCATCTGTCACTCAAACATAACTATAGGTCGTATTTATGGCAACTGAAATTACGACCTGTTGTGTCGTTTTTCTTCCGAGGACAGTTTCCTTGATGCAAGATTTGATTTGCTGTATTGAAATAAGGTCTCCAGCTACATAAGTGGATGATCGAACAGTATTTCATTGAAATAATATAAAACTAGGGGACTCATCATGAAATTAAAATATAAACTAAATATAAACACAAGACAAGTGATTTACAGCGTAGATATGTTGCTATAGTGGACAGAAAAAGGCAGTTTACTTGGACTTTAAGATGTGGTTGCAGAAAAATGTCACACAAATGAGTTAATCTCAAGCGCATCTATCATGTTGTCTGGTGCTGATTGGTCATATGTTGTCCATAAGACTAATTAATATCATCAAGATGAACCCTTAAAGTTCCATCAAGTGGAAAAAAAGAAGAAGATTGAAATCTGTAGCTAACACAGAGTTTATCCAAATACTAGACTGAGTCATTAAGCCGCATCTGTAGAGAAAATATCCCCAAAAGAAACTTGGTAAAGCCAGTCTTCACAAAACCTTTGAGGTAATTTATAAAACTCTTTAACGGCTCCTTAAAGCAGGTTTACTTTTCACAGTGCATGGATTTTATTACTTTGCGCTGCGGACAGACATTGATCACAAAGACATTCTTACATTTCATCAAACACAGGAGGCTGTTGTACCAACCGGCGTACAAAGTATAAAACTGTATTCAGCCTGTAGAAAGTAAAGTAAGGGAAAGAAAAGGGATAAAGAAAGAAAAGCAGTGGAGAGATAAGACAAAGGGCTGAAGGAGAAAGAGGAATGAATGAGGGAGGAGAGAGGAATGCTAGTGAAAGAATGTGAGAGAAACGCTAGAAAGGACAGAAAGGTGAAAAGAGAGAAGGGCAGGTTGATGGAAGCAGACTAATCTACAGGATTAGTGTCTGAGAAAGACTGAGAGAGAGGCAGAGAGGGTATTATTAGTATCTTAACGTAACTGAAAACTATCAGTTATCAGTAGAAGTATCACTAAGCTCCTTGAGTCACAGTGAAATGCCAACTGTCATGGTGTCAGATATGATGTAAAAAAGACAGCTTAAGTATACTTTTTACTTGTACTTCTCGATCGTACTTCCTAATTTCAGGGTCACAAGAACAGTTTGACCTTTGACTTTTGTGACTTTCACTAACGCACTATTGCAGCTTATGTGTTTTTCTGTTGAAAGTCTCTACAGATAAGTCTCTAAATTCGGATATCAGGGTCATAGCAGGTTGAAGAGGGGCACGAACACTTGACAGTTTCAACAGTAAAATCTCAGAAATGCAAATTAAACTAACTTTTTTCACTGCTGTGCAGTAACAGATAAGTACCCTTAGTTGGACGATACTGAAAGTTGTTATTGGCAGTCAAAGAGTGATATGAGCAGTTTTATGGGAAATACATTTTAATATCCTTTTAATATCCTCATTATCTCGCCTCTTGGGTTGGAAGTCACCGCCCCAAGTCAAGGATTTCAAGCATATCAAAGTCTCTCATGAGGAAGGGTTGGATGGAAAGTGAGTCCAACAGCTTAGTCGAGTTGTGTAAATCAGCTGCTAGCAAAGTGACCAGAGGTCACATAACTTCCAAAAATAACAGTTTAGTCAAAAGATAAATAAAGTGAACAACAAATGTGTGTGTGACTTTGTTTTATTTCTGTCTGCATAGCTGGACAAATATGTTTGTTTTAGAATTAGTAATACTCATGCAGTTTACAGTGAGAGGGAAATATCTCATTATGCTAAGCTAACAGACGTTTTTGGTCATTTAGTTTTTGGTTTAGTAATCTGAGGTATATTGTGTGTTTTTTCTGTGAAATGTAAAGTCTTAGGCCAGATATGTCGACCGTATTCCACATTAACTCTTTTACTCTTCAATCTAAACGGTTCAGATAGTAGCATGCTAACGTTAGTTTTGTCAGTTGGTTCATTCAGCTAGCTTAGCAGCAGTTCCACCTGCAGTTAGTAGCTGTAAATATTTAAGCTGTGTCTCAAATCACATACTTCTGTTCGTACACTTTCATGTAGTACACTGTGTACACTATTTACAGGCGTAGTGAGCAAATTTTGACAGGGTAGTGTTGTCTCAAATCAAACACAGCCGTTACCGGAAATGACAATCACAAATTAGCATTAGCTAGCGTTAGCATTCGCATTATCGTTCGCGCTACCAAATCATTACAGACTGCTAAATTAACCCAAAAAACATACTGATGGCTTATATCCAACAACAGTATAGTGGTGATTAGTGCTTAAAAAATTTGTATAATGCAGCGATGTTCACCGTAGTTACAACGTACCCGGCCGCCATTTCCAGTTTGAAAAGTGGTCCCTCCCCTTCCACTACGTAGCCAAGATGGCGATGGCGGTTTGTGTGATGCAACCGGTTTTAATATAGTGACTAAACACTGATGTTATGTTATAACGAGGCTAAGTTTGAACGTATGAACAGCTGTTGTAACTGGCCTTCACCTATGGTCAAGAGCTTTGGGGATTGACCAAAAGAAATTAGATCGCAGATACACATATCTGATATAAGTTTCCTATGCAGTGTGGCTGGGCTCATCCGCAGAGACACGGTGAGCTGCACAGATATCCAGACCTGTGAGGTAGGTTTGGGCACCTGATCAGGATTCCTCCTGGATGCTGTTCTTTTGAGGTTTTCCAGCATATCTTACTAGGAGAAGACGTCCGGTCATACCCTGTTTAACCTGCTGCAACCTGGACCTGGATAAGTGACAGAAAATCAATCATGTCTTTGGTCCATCCTGTACAGTATTAGAAAGATTTCACATTTGTGCACAATGTCCCGAGGCACTTAAATATACCTCCTCTGACCTCTGTGGTGTGTCTTTCTTTTTAATGAGCGTGTCCCTGCGCCTTGTCTCCCGCAAGAGAGTGTTAGGATACACTGTCCTGCCAATGGTTTCACATTTTTCCACTGATCTATATGTGACTGTAATGCACCAAGAAAGGTAGCAATTATGCCAGGAAATGACTCCAAGTTAATAAACACTTGACTTAAAAAATTGGAAGGAAGGAAATATATTCAACACATTTCAGAGAGAAAAGACTGGAGCACACTAATTGATTTTCATCCTTTAATAGTGCAAACAGACTAATGTTTTGACACATATATATATATCCTTATGGTTTGGTTTATGCTGGACAAACAAAAAGGCCTCTAAAGATTTGCATATCTGAACACAAAGCTTCTATACGGACTTAAAACATGGATTATGCTACGGCTCGGCTCTGCAGCCTCATTAAAGTTCTGTGGAATAGAAAATTTATCTCCTAGAGGTGGTGATATATTGAACTCGTTGCCTTGCAAAGAGGCGTACTGGATTCATATTCTCAACACAGTTGAACCCTTTGGCTTTATTGAAGCTTCCTCTAATGCATTATATACGTTTGCTGCAGAACTTGAGCCTGATTTTATGTTATTGAAAGATAAATGTGTATGCATGTCTTTCTGTGTTTTTCTTTATAAAGGCACCTGAACATTGGCTCTGGCATTCCCGCCCCTGTATCTATTATCCCAGGTGATACTGGGTTTAATATGCTGTTCCATCTTCTACCCAGTGACATGACCCAGTGTACACCTATCCTAGGCTGACTATATATTTTTTCCCATTTCCATTTTGACTGATGAACACACAGTATTGTCGAAACACTGCAAATCAGTCAGTATGCTCCAGTTTTTCTCCTTTAAGTTTGCTGCTCTCTGATCTGAGAAGCGTCTGATTCAGCTGCATATTGCTGGAAGACGCACAGAAAAACCCCCTTCAATTCCACAAAGTTGTTAAATCTCAAACACACACACACACACACACACAATGCATTCTGGCGAGTAACACAAGATACAGAAATTGTGGCTGAATTGTATCACCTTTATTTTTGCTCATTAGGTTTCTCTCTGGTTTGGTTTGGTCTCTAATTGACATGTGACAGCACTGATCAGTGTCATCAGAAACACCTGCGCTGGTCACATTGTGCAGGTAGAAAAACCTGGTTCGTCCACACTGAAGAAGGCGTCTATCCCGAGGCGTCTGTCTTTATGTTAAGCCATGTAATTTAATAAAAAGAGAGATTTCAGACACGTCTTTCATATATCATAGTTACTCTGTATATTGTTTTGTCTAAGAGGAACAGATACTCACCCCTAAGCTTAAAATAAATGAGTATGAAGCAGAGCAATAATGAAAATGAGCACATGCATCTCTTCTCTATAGTCTCTTATCCTGTTTGGGGTTGCAGCCTATCCCAGAATGCTTTGGGCAAGGAGGATGGTATAGTATATCCAACACACAGACAGAGAGTTATACTTTATATACTCTTACAGGCAACTGAGAACCACTTACTAACAACATCCAATCGTTATCGCTGTAAATCTGGCTCGAGGGAATAAAATATACTCTCCTCTACGCTCTTCACTCCTCTGCTCATTTTTCATTGATCGCGGCTTCTTTTAAAAAAAAAGCCACACTGCCAGAGCTGTGGCGGTGCCAAACCTCCTGTCTCCCGCATCAGCTTGAAAAACAAAAGCCTTTTGTTTCCCCCCCATCTCTGTCAGATCGGCGGTAAATGAACAGTAGTTTGGGTTGTAGTTCGGCGCTGCCTCTGACAGAGAAGTGTACCCACATGTCGAGGTTTCAGTGCTCTGCTGCAGGAAACAAAAACTTCATTTCAGCAGCGTTTTTCAGCCGCAGCAGCTGGCTCATCACGAAATGTCATCACTCGTTTCTCTCATTTTACCAGCTGTCCTGTTGAATAGAATAAAACTTTACAAAGTGGGTGATGGACAGAATGTACAACCACAGAGTAGCTTTATTTGGACAATGGCTGATGGCAATCTCCCAGTGTACATCTGGAAGTTGATACACGTCCATTACATCACTATAATCATTCATAACATTTGAAAACACTGAAACGAGTGGATAAACCAGTCTCTTTATTTTTCTTTTTCAATGTGTCCATTTTTTTTTTTTTTTTTTTTTTTGAAACACCAATATGTTTCAAAACCACTTCAGTAAATAGTCACTCGACAAGGACGTCCATTGTTCTCGTTCTCATTTCAAATAACATTAAACAAAAAACTTTGCTTCCTGTATTTCTGCTAAAACAAACCTGCTGTAGTTAAATGTGATGTACTTCTGTTTTATTATGTCGAACTTCAGTAGGCTTCAGGACTTCAAAGAGGACATTTTATGCACATTTAAAGGACTATATTTATATTTTAGGGCTCTGCTTGAATTTCTTTGCATGATTTGCAGTTAAAAACTCCTTATTACTGCCCCTCAGTTCAGCCTCTGTCTGAAACAGGCTCCCGATGAGCCCACTCTGTTCCGATTGGTCAGCTCCAGGAAGCTTCCTCCATAAACAAACTATAGTAGCAGGATTTCACTTCTTTTTCTCCTTCTTTGCTCCAAATGTCAACTTCTCAAATCCATCCCTACATAATGGAGCTGAATCAGATGTGAAATATGAGAGTGGAAAACATGAACAACACATGGAAAAACACCTTAGCAGCAACCTTAGCAACAAAGACTACAGAACGGATGGACATTTGTAGGCATGCGTGAACAATCTGATGCCATCGCAAGCAGGAAGTAAGCATTCAGAGCAGGTTGAAGTGAAAAATGTAAAAAAAAATGTGGTAAAAATATGGTCTGCACTGACCATTTCACAGATTTACACACTGAAAAACAACATAAAATAGTCATTTTGACTTTGGCGAAAGAATTTAATCAATTTTAAGACATCTTTGTCAGCTTTGGTGATTACTTTTGACAATTTATAAACAAATCAATCTGATATATGATAATGAATATAATTGTTAGTTCACAGTGGTCACCAGTAGAAGGTGAACATATAGAAAGACAGTAACGTTAATAAATGTATTTATTCACTTTTGCTGCAGGACTAAATTTTGAAGAAAAGAGTCTGAAGACCTTCAAATATCTCTCACCTGTCAGTCTTACTTTTGCTCTCTAATAAAGACGAAGTGCCTCAAAATTAATATTTGAAGTGCTTATTTGATTATACAGATATTCTTCAATAACTGCTGAAAAATTGTGCGTCAAGGTGGAATGAAGGCTGCAATTATAAAAGATGAAGACTGCTGAAGAGTGCTGGGACAAATCATACTCTGTCAACTCCCAGTAAAGCCAGTAATTAACAGCTCCACACACACACACACACACACACACACACACACACACACACACACACACACACACACACGCTCTCTCTCTCAGCGCCGGTCATTAGCCTCGACCTCTGAGCTTGTTGACGTGTTTCGGAGCCGTCGGTTGTGTCGCAGGATTCTTTAGGTGTCAGAAAACGTCGGAGGAGTGAATTAACTGAAGCGAATGAAAGTGGTGACACATACACACACTCATACACACACACACACACACACACAGAAGCTTATAAAACAGCAGGCCATCCCAGTAGCCTGCGCCCAACCTGATCTCACCACTCGCTTTATACAAAACGACCATGCACACACGAGCCGACGAAATACTCACACACACACACACACAAAACTGAAAGCTGAAACAGTGTTTGTTGAGTCATCTCTGCTCTGGATTTATTTGGTCTGTGAAGAGTTTTATTGAAGCAAATTACTGGCTGATGATGTTGTTTTGTGCAGAAACTGTAGACGTCTGTGAGTGACCTGCAGTTCTCTCTTGATATGTTCTTCTTCTGTGTTTATTTGCTTTGTTCAGTTGCCAAAACTCCACCTTGATGCTTGTTCCCAGAGAATTAACGTTGTGTTTGTCATATCGGAGTTATCGTTATTAAGAGAAAGTCTGTCGTTCATGGTGATTAAACCCAAATTCAGTTGATGTAGTGTTATATTTTCAGTGCACAGTATTCTTAACCTTCACTCCAACATGTAGCAGCGTGTTTGGTTCGGATCTCAGCCTGCTTCCTCTTTGTTGAAACAGGAAAATGTTTCAAAGACATTAAAAGGCTCCTTATGGAGTTTCTCTCATTTATCACACGGAGAGGGAATCTAGAGTGACACGTGTGTGAGGATGCACACACACACACCTACACACACACACACACACACACACCTACACACACACCTGTTCTTATGCTCAGCACGACTTATTTGCCTGCAGTGTCTGTTCTGCATTATGTCAATTAGCTAAACCTCTGGGACTCGTCTCTCTGCTGTGTTTGTCTCACACACACACACACTAAAACACACATTAAAATACACACACACACACACACACACACAGACACACACCTATTGAACCTTCGTCTCCTTCCCCAATATTTGACTCTGTCTGACATCTGTTCTCCTCCACACATTAAATGTAAATGTGAGGTGGTGACGTCTCCTTCCCTCCACTCCTTCCTTCTCCAAAACGATTTCCTTAAGTTTCTTTCCTGACATGTTTAGTCCTCTCTCTTTCGTTTCATTCTTTCCTTTCCTTCCCCATATTTCCCTCCACTTTCCTCTCCTGTCCATCTTTCCTCGTTTCCTTTCCTCTTATTACATTTCATTTTCAATCAAAGTTTTCTCTCCTGGCCATGTTTCCTTTCCCCTCGTTTTCCTTCCTCTCTTTCCTCTCATGTCCTCTTCTCTACTCTTCTTTCCTTTTCTTTCCTCTCTCCACATTTTCTTTCCTTCTGCTTGCTCCTCTGACACTCTTAAACTCTTTTTCAGCTCTCCCCTCCAAACATCTTGCTTCCTCTCTTCTTGTTTCCTCTCCTTTTGTTTCCTCTCCTCTCCTCTCGTTTCGTCTCCTCTCCTCTCCTCTCGTTTCCTCTCCTCTCCTCTTATCTCCTCTCCTCTCCTCTCCTCTCCTCTTGTTTCCTCTCCTCTCCTCTCCTCTCCTCTCCTCTTGTTTCCTCTCCTCTCCTCTCCTCTTATCTCCTCTCCTCTCCTCTTGTTTCCTCTCCTCTCCTCTCCTCTTATCTCCTCTCCTCTCCTCTTGTTTCCTCTCCTCTCCTCTCCTCTCCTCTTGTCTCCTCTCCTCTCCTCTCCTCTCCTCTCCTCTCCTCTCCTCTCCTCTCCTCTCCACCTGTTTGTGCTCAGCAGTGCAATAAAACAAACATATTTTATGCCTCTCTATTAGAGGTGCGTTCAGCGCAGCCATTTGCGAGGAGTTATTTCAACAGTGGCACCTTAATGCCTCCTCTCTGGCTGTAAGTCACCTTCACCGCTGCTAATCAGAGCCAATATAAAACTTTATGACTTCCTCTTCGGTCACCGTTGAAAGGATGCTCCGCTGCCGACCGTTAACTAATGAAGAGAGACATCAAGACAGAGCTGCAGAGAGGGAGAGGACGAGTTAACATCATTAATAACGTGTGTGTGTGTGTGTGTGTGTAATGACTGCAGGATTACTGCTGGCATAGATACACACATTTACATTTAGATGGCTGGTTGGTTTTGGCAGCGCGAGGGCGGCGGCTTGTCACTGAGTCAACAGAAGACTTCTCCACCGTTAAGGAATTAATTTGAGATGTTAATATTTTACGGCCCTGGCAGTGTTGTGTCAGTGTTTCCTCTGTGGGACTGCTATAAATTTCATCTTGTGTGTGTGTTAATTGGATTGAAAATCAAAGCCAAGTCAAATGGAATGAAACTGAATTTATTTACAGACTGTGTGACAAAGCTTGAAATTATCGGCAGATTTTTGGTGACGAAAGGAAATAAATTGTTTATTAACTTTTATTTATACGCTTCGGGGGTCGACCCCGAGTCATGTTCGTGTCAGCGGTGTTTTGTCTTACGCTGGAAACTGTCCTGTAAAACTTATCAAAAGTGATATGCCAGCAGACCGGCGTGAAAAACAGCTCAGGGATACTTTACAGTTTCAAGAGACTTGGCAGGTCGGTTGTTCCTGCATCTTTTGAGAAGTTCCCACAGTTATTATGTGGATTTAAACGTCTCAGCTGCTTCTGTCTCTTCGTGTTAATCCCAGACTGACTCCATGATGTTGAGATCAGGACTCTGTGGAGGCCAAACCTTCTGCTGCAGGACTCCTTGTTCTTCTTGTTGCTGAAGATAGTTCGTTATGACTGAGTTTGGGCTCGTTGTCATGCTGCAGAACTGCTAAAACTTTTTGCGCACCACTGTATGTTGATAAATCGGTGTGCAAATGTTGTTTCCTCACTCTGGAACATCTTTAATGATGACAGACCTGATGGATGTCTGGGTCACATGAGGATTTGAAGAGTGAGGAGCGATCAATCATAATATGTTGTGAAAAAGACATTTAGTTGTTGCACCTCAAGGACGCCGGAGTATTTGCAGTGTTGTGTTGTGCACAAGTCCTGTCAGCAGTGACGTTCACACCTGAGCTTTGTGTGTTGAGCAGGAAGAAATCACGTCCTGTGTGCCGGAAAAAAAAGTAACTCATGACATATCTGCGGTCGAGGGAGAACAAGACATCCCTGTGAATTATGTTATTTCTAAACTCTACTTGAGTGCATCTGGTGCTTGTTATGTTGTCTTGTTGTACAGTGAGGCAGGTGATTGCGAAACCCCTGTTATTTCCCACATTTGGTTATCAGCACAGTTACAATATTTGCATCAGAGGACTTCCTGCTTCCTGATTGGTCCATGCATGCATACACGTGTATGTGTATGTGAGTGTGTGTGTGTGTGTGTGTGTGTGTGTGTGTGTGTGGTACAAACAACATTACAGTCACCAGCCTGCTCCTCTCACCTCCAGGCTGATAGTAAAAAGAGTAAAAGTTCTCTTGGGGCTAGAATCAAATTATAAACTTCAGGAGGGGAATTAAAGCTGAAATCTGCAACTTATTTCACTTTAAATGTTGTAATTTTATGTGTAGCTAATTCAGCAGACTTTTAATTGAGACAATCTGCCAGAAATTGCAACAAATGTAGGTTAAAAAGTTGTAGCCCACAGCTAACTTATTGAATCCATGGCAATACTTCCTCTTTACATCCCCCCTAAGCATTATGTGAGCTGTATTTCTAAAACTGAGATCATGATTTTCCCCCCAAATCGAAGTCAAGGAGCAGAGAAAAATAACAGGAGAGATTATCAATATTTTCAGTAGTGGTAGTAAACAGCAGGTTCGGTGTCTCCCTGCAGGTTTCCGTCCAGTATCATGTTATTGCAGCTGACAGTGTAACATCACCTACTGTAGGCTGTAATATTCTCTCCTCTCATATTAGTCAGGGAGCGCTTTGCTTTAGAAGGACGTTTTTTAGCATCTAACTTCATGTCAAAGCGCTGCTGTGATGGATTCATATTTTCTAATTGTTTCAGCTCCTCTAATATGACTACTGATGCTTATTTCTGACAGCAGCAACCTCGAATTCTGTCTTTTCACTCTGGAGACATTTTTGTGAATGAAATCTCAAGAGCTCCTCGTGAACAGGTGACGTTCATCAGGCTGAAACCAGAGATTTACAGAGTTTGTGAGGTTAAAGGACCAGTGTGTAGGATTTAGTGGCATCTAGTGGTGAGGATGCAGATTGCAACCAACTGAATACCTCCACCTCTCCTTCCACGAAAGGCCCTCTCTAGAACCAGTGTTCGTTCTGGGCTACTATAGAAACATGGTGGTGCAACCCCTCCCTATGTATCTAACCCTAGATGCCACTAAATCCTACACACTGCACCTTTAAGAGAGTTTGTTAGAAGACTTGTACAAACAAGAAAAAAGTCAGAGATTCAGGAGAAGAAAATGTTCTTGCATGACGCCTGTTGTGTTGTTTTTGTTTGCTGTCTCCACGAATCCACCTGAACACAAGTTCACAAGTGTTCTCTGGTGGCTGTCTGAAGGTTTTCAAGCAACGTAGAGGGAACAGGTACAAGAAGAAGTCCTTTTATACATGTGTATTTATACATGTGTAGCAAAACATCTCTCTCTTTAAATGACAATATAATTCCTGTGATTGTTTCTTTCACTGATGCCGTTTGAAGTCAGAATATTCACCTTTCCGCTGCAGTTTCCTCCTTCTGACTGAAAATTCAAAGTATATTTCGTCTTCAGCTGTCAGATTCATATCAGGTACGGAGTGACACTCCGGTTCAACGGTTTAAGACATTTGCATTGCAAAGCGCTGATTTGATTTCACTGTATAATGTTAAAGAAACAGTGTTCCTTTGTGGCTAATGGAGGACAGATGAAGGATAATTGCATGAGGATGGGGGAGCTCTAGCGGCGCTGCCACTGTGTACAGCAGCGGTAATGCAGGACAGATGCAGGATCAGTGCGGACAGACAGCGGTTACCAGTGTGCCAGGAACAGCGGTGCTTCCTCCTCAGCGGGGATGTGAGGAATAAGATACATTAAAGGATGTTTGGTTTGCTGACTAAGTGTGGAGTTCACCTGCAGAGAAAGACCAACACTCCTCTTGTTAAATCAGTTGCACAGTCAGCATTAATGCCGGCTGATTCCAGACAGTTTCAGCTTGTTTATTTTAAGGACAGGAACTTTTTTGTTTGTCTTTTAAAATGAATAAATCTCAGAATCATAACTCAGAAGCAGAAGCTTTACAAAGATGTTTCAGCGACAGGTGGATGGTGCAGCCAAAAGGCAAAATTTGATGCAAGATTTTATTTTTTTCTGTCACATTTGAGCCAATCTGTGCAATAATAGACAGATAGTGAAGCAGGGAAAAGAACCAGGCATGAGACGCACCACTCACAGACCCAGTGGACACTCATACACCAGTTAAAATTGTCTCTAATTATGTCCAAAAACACGACAACAACACTAAAACCGTGCGTAATGATAGGCCTCTCCGCCCAATCAGGCTACAACTACTGTATTGATTAGAGAGGCAGTAATGTCACTGCAGCAGATAGTGTGAGACTTTGCATTTAAGCTTGACAGGACAAAGGAAACAGAGCTTAAAATAAAAAAGTCCTCAAAGCTCTGACGGGGTTCAGGATCCATCCTGAGAAACGCTGATTTATTGCAAACAGTTTGTCATATAAAGCTGCGATCTGTGTGTAACAGCTGACCTGCTGCCCTGTCGGATGTGTAGGGATAAAACACAGCACATTAATTGTCGTTACTGAAGGACGTTCCCACCATTATGAACCTTTGTTGGACACAGAGAGGAAGACGCCCTGTGACGTCAGCTCACAACCAACCAGCATGTGCACACGTCCGCTTATAAGCAATTAGATTTTCATGATTTTGTGTGCTGTGTGTCCTTATGTGTTGCTGTTTTTGCCGTCTGACAGGGAACACGTTTGGCCGGAGACACTAAGTCACCGCCCAACCAGTGTTCGCCGGGATATAAAATATTTATTTTGTGGTCAAGAATACGTAAATCTCTCGCAGCCTCAGCCGTGACGGCGCGGCGATGAAGGGAGTCCTGCCACAAGACGCAGAGAAACGTGAAGTCACGCCGCCAGAAACTTGAGAGGCAGCTTGTAGGCTTTCGGGGGGATAAATTGTGTTGCTTGTTAACACACATACACACACACACACACACACACACACACACACACACACACCCTCTCTCTCGGGGAGTGTAGACTTCTCTTGGTCTGATTCACTGATTTCATTCAGCTTTGTAGAGTAACTAGCTTTGTTTCTCTCTCTCTCTCTCTCTCTCTCTCTCTCTCTCTCTGTGTGTGTGTGTGTGGGAAAGAGAGAGAGAGAGAGAGAGAGAGAGAGTGGTGTTCGGTATGTGAATCGTGTGGCTGCTTCTAGTTTTTCCATTAGTGGGAAAAAGGAGTTTGGTGCTATTTGAAGTTGCGTCCAAAAAACACACACACACACACACACACACACACACACACACACACACACTGTACACTCTCAGATGCGGTAGAAATGAATCTAGAGGAGTAGAAATGTGCACATTTGCTTGAACACATTGGACAATTAATTTTATCCACTAATCTGCTGATTATGTTCTTGATTAATTGATTAATCATTTGGTCTATAAAACATCAGAAAACTGAAAAATGTCTATCACAGTGTTGCAGAGAAGGAGTTCTCGCATTGGGTGAGGCAAGAAATTACTGAAATTCCTTGAATGACGAACCAATTATCAAAATAGCTGCTGATTCATTTTCTTTTGCTCGTTGTGCATGTGTACAATTTGTACGTGCGTATTTAAACTCACCAGCTTCAAGTAAGGCTTCTTAATTAAAGGAATACTCCGCTGAAAATCCAGGTCTAAAAGGTTCGTATCTTGTTCCTTCCTGGAGGTCGGCAGCCAGTCGGCAGGAGCGTGTGAACAAATTGTGTATTTAATCTGGAGGATCTTGAAAATAGTTTCAGGAAAGAACGTTGACAATACGACCTCGTCAGCTGGTAGATGATCTTCAACACACAGGTGAGAAAACAGGATGGCAGGCGGCTGTAAAACAGGAAGAAGAGGGGAAAAAATCTATTAAAATCTAATCAAACCATCTAAATCAAAGATGGTGCAGGATTTACTGTCACACATAATTGTTCTGGATTAAAGGTCACAAGTTAAAAAGGTGTGAAACTGGTGTGTTAAACGTACATGAATCACTGACAGACTTATATTTTTTGTTTAAATAGCACCTTTATAGATTAGCACATATTTGCTTACTGTCTTTTTGACTAAACGCAGTTTAAAGTTGCGTCTTTTCCCAACAATTTCTCGGTACATTGATTTCTTGGTCTTGATTTTTACTGCTATTTTACTGTGAAACTACTTTGATTTGCTTGTTTTAAAAGCCGAGTCTGAGTCTCTCTGTAATTTAAGATCCAGGCAGCGTTACAGACGTCTTGTAAAAAGTGAAAATAACTAAAACTCACACATGCAGTATTTCGAGTGGTGACTGTGAGGTTTCAAAGTGGTGACTGTTGGACTCGTCGGGCGAAATCCTCACGAGTCAGTAGCTTCTGTCAACATGCCTACGAGCAAGGCACTGTGAAGCTCGACGTTGCAGAAAAATGTGACCTCAGTCAGCTTTTCTTGGATGAAAAAGGGTTAAAACACACACAGAAACACACACACACACACACACACACACTCTCTCGTGTTTGTGACGTTTCCAGTACGTTGGCTGTGGTTTTGGCTGCGGCGAAGGCCGAGCCCGAGATCAACGGAGGCCATTGTTACTCTCCGAGCGAGTGAGACAAACCATTCTTTCCACTTTCCATTTCAGCTCTTGTCTGTTATTTTTTTCTTTTTGTGTATGTGTGTGTGTGTGTGTGTGTGTGTGTGTGTGTGTGTGTGTGTGTGTGTGTGTGTGAGGGACGGCTCATCTTTCCAGCTGTTTGTTGAACATGATGGAGGTTAACATGTTTCATGTTTCGAGTGAAGAATCGGGACACAAATACAAACTGATCGGCGGCGTTTCCGTGTTTTGTTTCTCTGAAAAACCAACTTTATACTGTTACTATTTGTTTGTAGAGAGAAATTTACTGTGCACGTCTCTTTTTCTGTGAAATCTAAAGTGAAAGTTGCATCTCGACAGAAAAACACAAGTTTAAAGGGACAATTTGACTCCATACATGTAGTTTGAGGTACAGAACTTGTATTCTTATCTCTCACAGAGCTCCACTTTTAGATTATTTCAGATATAAATTTGACAAAACTGCATCTACTACATGTCTTTACCTAAATATTGCTCTCAAACAAGGTGACTTTCTCTGCATGTGCATGGTTTCTAGTTCTATAGTTGGTATTTTTCTAACCTGAACCGTACAGGAGCAGGATCTGGGTGTGACAGCTGTGGGATCGTCTTCTTCTCTCTTAAGCAATCAATCAGTCGGTTGACGGATTGATTGATTGAAATATTCCTCTCTGGGCTGCTGAACCTTTAGCTATCTGCACGACTTGTCTTGTCCCGTCTACTCTTTGTTTTCTCTTTGATTCCTCGGGTGCCGTGTCTTAAAGATAAGTCTTGGTTTTGTCTCCTGAATCCTTAAAGTCCTCGTAACCTTCTTGAAAACTTGTGTCTGACCTCCTTGACTCTTCGATTCGACAAGGATGCCCTTGAAACCTCCCTACTTGTCTTATATGTGTCCTACCCTTCTTTCACCTTGTGTCCTTGTCTACTAGCATCTTGTCCACTAAGTGATATAATCCAACCCTCCAGTATAACCCTGCCCCTAAAAAGCCTTCAGTGTCCCTTTTTGAAAGTTCATGAATGTATCATCACCTCCAGTGCTGGGCTGCGGCTCCACGATCTGTAACATGGTGCTGACGGACGCCCAGGGGGAAATCATATCGCCCTGCTACCCCCAGAAATACCCCAATTCTCAGGCCTGTAAGTGGATCATGCAGGCCCCCGCCGGCTTCATCATCCAGCTCTCCTTCCTGGACTTTGACCTGGAGGAGGCTCCAGGCTGCATCTACGACCGGGTGGTGGTGAACACAGGAAACACGGACGTTAAGTTCTGCGGCCTGACGGCCAACGGGCTAACGCTGAACTCGACGGGCAACGTGATGGAGCTGTCCTTTACCTCTGACTTCAGTGTGCAGAAGAAAGGATTCAGTGTTAGCTTCAGACACGGTAGGTGCAGGCTGAGACCTGATTTCCAGGTCTGGGATCAGTTTAGACACAAAGTAAACCAAACTTTCTCCTCTGTCATGCATCTGAGAGCATTTACCACCTGCTGAGGTGTTTAGCAGGTGGAAGGTGCTTTTTTAATGTGTCGTTAGATCATTAGTAGCATATTCACAAGCATCTGCACAGTTAAAAACCAGACTAGAAACAAATATCAGCTCTTCAGAAAACAAAGAAGAACAACCTTTTTGTTTTGATGGACCAACATGTGTTTTTCATTGTGTCTCCTGGGATTTCAAAAGATCCGAGAGAACAGAATTGGATCAAAACACCGAAAATATAAAGCTTTAAAGCTCCGCTGATCAGCACCAAATGTCAAACAGACACAGTTAGCTGTAGACTAGCTGGTGAACATAGTGGAGCATTTAGCTGCTAAATGGCCAGATATTTCCCTCAGGAGTTGGTAGAGAGCAAAAACAACTAAAAGAGAGTGAATATAACAGAAACACAACTCCAAATGAATGATAATGTTGCTCCGTAACTGAAGGATGTGACCATTTTTTTAGCGAGAAAGAATCATTAATTTAAAGATTGACGGTTTCCACAGAGAGCGAGTGGATCAGCATCACACAGTCAGAGGTATCAGCCTATCAAATGAAGACGTTCTGACCTGCAGCGTTCGGTGCTTTCATGCATCTGTGTGAATGTGATGTGTGTGACTGGTGTTTTTTCCACTGGCCGGCAGCTCCAGCCAGAGCCGATCTACTGGGAAAAGCTTTGTGACATGAAGTGTCAAAAAGACAAAACCTCTGATTCATCAATACCTGAAAATATAGATATGAAACATTCATCATGTGGTGGATGCTTTTGTATGTATATTTTTTGAGAATAGAGGTGAGAGGAACTGTTTCAGACGCCTCTTCTTCCTGGAAGTAAAAGTCTTGTTCATTTTTTTATCACAGACGCTACTTGACTCACACTGCTACTGTTTGGATCAGCATGAAACTCTTCAGGTTTAATCATCAGAACAAAAGATGGACAACTGTGTTAGAAAATATCTTGTTCTTCAATAAAAAAAAAAAAAGTTGAAGCTACAAGACTGTGGACATTAAAACTTCCAGGTAGACATTAACTACGACTGCCAAGGTGTCTTTCAGCAAAAAACATGTAAAAGTCCTGAATTCTGAAGATAATTTGCAGCTTAAATTAGTTCACTTTTAAATGAATTTAGAAACTATAGTGCTGTGTTTTGTTCTCTGAGCAAAGCATCTTTAGTTTATTACCCCTCTGACCGGCTTCTTCTCCGTAGCAACGGCAGGAGAGGCTCATGGGTATTGTAGTATTCATAGCCATCTGCCAAAATCACAGACGAAACATAATTTCTAAGAAATAATTAAAACTGTTTGTCATAATTTAAACAGGAGAGTCCTGAGTTTCTATTTTCAGTAATACTGAGGAGAACATTTAAAGAAAAAACTGAAATGGGAATAAAGAACAGTGTTTTTCCTGTTTTCAGCCAAATAATTAAAAATGCTAAAATGTTTTTTCAGAATACGAAGCAAACTTGACGATCTTTAGACGGCTGATTTATTTGAAAAGTGTCTTTTTACTTTTTATCTTCTCAACCTAAAAAAGTGAAGAATTATTAAATTATTTGGAATAAAGATGGATGAAAAGATTTTTTTGAGTTACTTATCTTCATTTTCGTTCTCTCCTTTCCTGAATGACTTTCTCTTACTTGAACTGCTTTCTTCTTCAAATCAACCACATTTTGATTTACTTCCTCTTTCCTTTCTTTCTGTCCTTTTTCACACTTTTCTTTTTTATTGTCTGCCTTTCATTTTTCTTTCTTCCTTCCTGTTTTTGTTTCATTTTCACTCCTTTCTTCACTCTTCCTTCCTTTTGTTGCTTCATTTCATCTCATCCTCCCCTTTGTTTTGATTTCTTGCCCATACATCTTTTATTCTTTCACATCATCTCTATCTGCCCTTTTCTCTCGTATTTCTTTGTCAATCGTCTCCGTCTTTTCCTCTCCATCCTTCCTTGCTTGCTTCATTTTCGGTCTTTCCCTCCATCCCTTCTTTCCTTCCGTCCCTCCTCTCCTCTCTCTCCTCTCCTGTCTAGTCGCCGTGGCCCTGAGGAACCAGAAGGTCCGCATATCTAACGGCAACGGCAAGATCACCAAAGTCGCCGACTCTGTTTCCATACCGACGCTCAGCCAACTGACGCTGTGCTTTGAGCTGGAACGCAACAGCCAGAAACAGGTATCTCACACTCACACTTAAGTTTAAGAGCTTGCTCCTAAAAGCATTGTAACTGATGACGCTTAGAAATGATCGTAGATTATCGAGTGACTCCTAAACACTCAGAGGAGGCTGAGAGCATGTTAGGAAGCTGCACGAGGAACCAAAAACTGTTCTTTGTTCTTTTGTAGATGCCACTAAAACACACAGTTTATATCATCCAGAACAAAGTCAGGAAAAAAGGACTCCATAGTTAAAAAACAGCAAGAATCAGCTCATGTATTGGTCTTTTACATCAATACATGAGCTGATTCTTGCTTCTCTCTCTCTTTCCTGATGGGATATTTTCAGATTTCTTTTTATTTATGTCGTGTAAATTTCTTCCACACGCTTCATTTTCAGTTTGAATCCGATCTTTCAGAGTAACGTCCGCCTCAAGCAGCAGTTAAATCAATTGAGGTTCATTTTTCTTAACCAAAACCTAATATTTACATAAACAGTTGTGGATGGAAACAAGCATTAAGTTGCATTTTCCTTTGCTGATTTGGCTGGAAATTTGGTTAAAACTGAAGACTTCTGCTCTGTATGACAGTGTCTCATGCGTTGCACTTCAGTATTGGCACATTATCAATATTAAAGATTAAAATCAAGTTTAAAAAGTCGATCAGGACGTCTCTATTAAATATCTCATACCAGCTGTTGTTTTTAGGAAATTACAGATGAAATTTTTGTGGCTACACCTGCAAGTTAAGCTAGTAAAAAGACATTTTTCCAGCTATAAACATAAACAATACTGCTGGTTTTGATCATAATACATCCAACTCCTCTGTCTTTGTATCTCAACAGCAAGAGTGGATCTTCACCTACCATGACAGTAACAACAAAACAGCGCTGTCTCTGGGCTACGATCAGTCCAACATGAAGCTGATTACCGACGAAGTTTCTTGCTCCATCGGGTCCATCATCCCCTCCAATGAGTTCACCTCCTCCATGAGGTTTTTCTGTGTGCTCTGGGCATCGAGCAACGGCCGTGTGGCGATTTTTATCAACGGCAACTACATTGCCACGAGCTGCTCCTCGTCCAGCGGACACTCGGTGGGAGGAGGCGGAGTGTTCCGTTTAGGGGGTAAGCCGCAGTTTTTACTTTTAAATTTTTACTTTTGTCTTGTAAAGATGTTTTGCCCTCCCTGCCAACAGGCTTCACCACCCAGTAAGAGTTTGATTTGATGATTTGATGAGAGTCTTAAAGACATAATTAGAAACTAGATTAAATATGGGTGAAAGATGAAAGTCTTTTAGATGTCAAAGTTACATATAACCAACATTTTATTGCATTTAAATGACTATATTTCAGCGTACAAGAACAAATTCTGCTTCCTAGTCTCCTTTGTAAAAGAGATTTTTTTTAATTAATTAAAATCATTTTGTCTGTTTTAGGTAACACAGGACCATATTGTAGTGTGATTGTGAATGTTTTTTCTCCATAAACCTAGAGAACACACTCTCTCTGCTCTCTGAAAGCTTCATTAAGGATTAATCAAACATTTATTAATGACTAATGAGGAAAAATTTGATTTGTGGTGTAGAAACGAATGAGGAGATACTGTGAAGGATGAATATAAACAGTATGAAAGAGATGTCATCTTTTTTATTCCACGCATTCCTCCTCTTTGTCAAAACCCGGTGCCTACATTGCCCATAATGCACCTGGAGATCGTGGCAGGTTGTAATAATGTAGTGAGGATGAGGAGCGGGCTACAGACGTCTGTTAACCTCACTTCAATCTTGTAGTCTTCAGCCCCCAGGTGACGCTGATTAAAGTGACATCATCAGTGACATCATCAGCTCCCACAAAAGGCTTTATAACACGCCGAGGTGGAAAATCAGCGGATACCATATCTGTGACACTCGAAACGTTTTTATCGCCTCTCTCTCTTTCTTCAGGGCAGCACAGCTTCGACGGCAGCATCTATAACCTGCGGCTGTGGGATTACGCCATGACGGTGGAGCAGCTGAGGGCGTTGACCTGCGACGCGACGGGGAACGTCATCGACTGGGAAAACAGCTACTGGAACATCCCGTCCACTCTGGCCCAGACTGACACCAGGCTCAGCTGCAGTGAGTACATGAAACAACCTGAACTGACCTCAGAACAGAAGACAGACGAGGAATTCATAATCTGACGCTGACAGATTGAGAGACTCTACAGGTTCCGTTGCGCAACTAAATTTATGAGCCTAACATCAGAAGCGAAAAGTTACAAAATTGGCATTTGCAACGAGAATCGTGACTTTATTTTATTGCTAATATTTAGCGGGGAGTAAAGTATTACACACACACACACACTGTATTTGATCATGCTGGAACTGTACAGTACTAAACGTTTCAGTCTGTTTGCGTCGAGGATGGAAAAATACAACCAGACTTCAGCCGAATTCTGGTAAATTTTGACTGCGGCTGGTGAGTTAATTGACTCCAGCAGCCAGTTTGGCTTCTGACCAAACATCTCTCTGATTCCTGCTTTGTTCTAAAAACCCAGTTGGCTGATAAAACACTGAGAGTGGATGCATACAAACATGTATGACCTATATTAGCAATCCGATCACGTGCGTTTAAAGAGATTATTTCTTGTAAGGTATGTCATAATAATCCATTATTATCAAAAATGCCACAGACGCTCTTGACACACTTAAAAACCAAGTTTACATAATCAACCATTTTCTCATCATATTTAAATATTAACCATGAGAGAGAGTGTAAGACTACACTCTGCGTGTATGTGTGTGTGTGTCCACAGAGTAGTACCTCTTATTTAAAGCGCTGTAAATGAGTGTTCAGCCGCAGGAGGTTAGCCGCAGCGGTTTCAGTGAAATTCCTGCCAACACTGTACTGTACACACTGCAGAATGGGCCTCTGTGTGTGTGTATGTGTGTGTGTGTGTGTGTATGTGTGTGTGTGTGTGTGTGTGTGTGTGTGTGTGTGTGTGTGTGTGTGTGTGTGTGGGGTAATCCAGGGGTGCGTGTTTGTATGCCTCAGAGACCTGCAGTGGTTTTCAAGAAATGCATGAATCTGCACTTAGTTTCCTGATTCTCTGCTACGCACACACACACACACACACACACGCACATACATACACTGTACACACACACACGCATACACACACTCAATTCACTTCAGCTTTTTTTTTTTTACTCTGCCTGAAATCGTATCTGCTGTGATCTCCTCTGTGAGAGAAAGACATTGTAAACCAAAGTATGAATGAACCGCTCTGATAACCATCTTGTTTTACAGCACCGAAATTTAGTATATTAATTAATTTATTAGTGCAAAACAACATTAAACCGTGACATTAATGTTAGAAACATAACAACAGAAATAGAGAAGACAGTTGCACAAGACACATAAACACATGAAGATAAAACATGAAATAACAGAAATGATGAGTGCTTTATGAGAAGATGCACACATGTTCTGGAAATCTGGGTCTTATTTTCAGACTTATTTCATCCATTATTACAATAACAACATATCATAGCAACAGTTTTAGCTCAATAGGGCAGCAGCAGAAAATGCTTAGAGATGTTTACATATTCACGTTGGTCACTTTCAAATATGTAGCTGGAAGATTTTTGAATAAAAACGTGTGTTTATGTTTTTTACACACAAAAAAAAGTACAATTACCACATTAAAACCCTTTTATTAGATGCCCAACATTCACAATTTATTTATTTATTTTTGAATGTAGAATGAAATTAACAGCATCCCGAATTCACAAAAAGGATATGACCTCAGCGTCCTTAATAACAGTTATGACCTCGTTAACTTGGATAATGCTGTCGTATATAAATTAAGATTTTCATTTGCAGTTTAACTGAAAGGACAAACACATAAACTGAGATATTTATGCATAATATATCCGAATACCTAAAAAATAAACTCATCCTCATTTATATCTGGCTTGTAACAACATTCCTTTTGTTTCTGAGGGATCAGTCTAATTCCTGGACCTTGGACGGACCTTTAGCTTTTGCTTGATCAAAGTGATTGACCCTCCATGTCCAACACATCATCACCTGACTGCTTCAATGACTGATTATGTTCTGCCTGTTATGAATTAACTGACATTACTTTGATGTAATTTTTCATGCTGCTGTTTATTGACATTGTGTTATTTAACCGCCGTTATTAACCGATCGCTTCATTGACTAATTGATCTGTGTTTTCTCTGCATATTTTAATTGATGCTGATATTTTCCTGAAGTGACATGTCTCCCAGATGTATTTTTATGACTGATGTCCACTAATCTGTCCTTCTCTTCACAGTCTGCTACCCTTATTGCATTCACTTAACCTCTGCTGCGCCAACTAGTGGTGAGTGCTGCTAACACCCTGCTGATGTACGTCTGTAACTGTTTATGTATAAATCTGCCTGCGCTAACAGAGCTGTGATGCATGAAGGAGAACGTGTTAGCCTGCAGCAATAACCCTTTTTTTTTCAGTACATTTGTGCATATATAGTTCAAGACAACACATGCTTCACCTGTTTCTCTTTAGCAAACTAGAATACATCAGCAAAACTTCATTACAGAACATATTCTAATAAAGGGGACATAACATGCACAT
The DNA here is from genome assembly GCF_963924715.1 of Thunnus thynnus. NCBI lineage: Eukaryota > Metazoa > Chordata > Actinopteri > Scombriformes > Scombridae > Thunnus > Thunnus thynnus. Next base: position 6,494,483 of record NC_089534.1, on the reverse strand, counting down.
TTCCAGGTCTATATTTATATTCTGGGGCTCTACTGGAATATCTTTGCATGATTTACCGTTAAAAACTCTTTATTTATCTTATACTGGTCCTTTATGCAGCCCCTCAGTTCAGCCTCTGTCTGAAACAGGCCATTTTAGCTCCTGTCTCTTTAAGGCCCGCCTCCCGATGAGCCCACTCTGTTCCAATTGGTCAGTTTCAGGAAGCTTCTTCCGGCTCCGGAGGCTACGTAAACAAATTATAGCAGCAGGATTTGACTTCTTTTTCTCCCTCTTTACTCCAAATGTACTTCTCAAATACATCTGTACGTGTTGGAGCTTAATCTGATCCAAAATATGAGAGTGAACAACGTGAACAACACATGGAAACACCTTAGCAACAACCTTAGCAACAAAAGCCCTCTGGATGAGCTCACTCTGTTCAGGAAGCTGTGTCTCGACTGACTTCTGGCCGCACCGAAAGGCTACGTCAACAAACCACGAAACAAACTACGGAAGCAGGATTCACTGCTTTTTCTCGTTCTTTACTTGAAATGTCAACTTCTCAAATCCATCCGTTAATGTTGGAGCTGGAATCAGATCAGAAATATGCAAGTGGACAACATGAACAACCTTAGCAACAAAGACTACAGAACGGACGGCCGTTTATGGGCATTCACGACATGCTGCCGTCAGCCTGTCAGCAAGGTAGAAAAAAACTTTGCAAATGAAGTGCTCAAGGCAGGTTGAAGCCCTGGGTTTTGTCTTGCAGGCAGCATTTCTACATACAGTATATAACAAAACAGCCCCGTGCAATATCACTAACATGTTAAATGTTTCAAAATTGTATCATCTTACAATAACTATAGTATTTTTAGTGGGTAGTATTTAGTAACTACTTAACATTTTAGTGTTAGGGGTGCACTCGGTTTTGTTTTATACTGTACGTTTACTACAAGTTTTGGAACTCTGATCATATTTAACATCCGACATCAGAACAGGATATAAATAACAGAAGTAAGAACTTTAGGTGTTGTAATCAGCAGGATCTTCCCTTTACAAAGATGTCTGTTGTTTATCCATTTTGAAATCAGAGAAAAAAGTCACTCTTAATAATTTGAGATCTTGGTTCATACTCATCAAATTTCCGACTTTTTCTCCAGTAACAGTTTTTACATTTGTGTGTAAACCGTGTTGAGAATCCAGTGCAGCATATAACTGAGATATTACAGCTTTATATCATGATTGACTATGTTCATATACATAAAATATTCCAGTTTCTGCCCTTAATCTGAAAAAAGACAATATTCCTACTCAGCTGTTAACATGGCTAAGGAAAATAAATATTCCTGTTTACATGCAGAGGGTTTTCAGGGTTTCTCTCGGTTCCAGCGGGAACAGGAATCACAAGATCTCTGCAGGCAGTGAAGTAAACCAGCGAGGTGAAAAACATTATATTGATATGACTGATATTATAAATGTATAGTTACAGGCACATCCAGTAACTAGGTTGTCCCATGATGTTTACTACACTGCCGAGTGTTTTTGGTGCATCACACCGAGTCGTCACCGTCAGTCCATGGCCGCATGTCAGGATAATAACCGATCCCCCTCCGCCCTCGTCGTGGAGAAGGCGTGCTCTGTTGTTCTGTTTTGTCAGGATAATAACCAATTCCCTCCGTGAACGGCTCTCCACTTTCCTCTCATTCCTCTCTTCTGTCTGCCATCCTGCTCCATCATATGTCATTTTGCCTGCTCAGGGGTGCGTTACACAACCGGCCCGTCATGCATCTCTATCCCGGCCTTGCAAACTATCAGATAGTTGGTTTGTTTACAACGCATAGAGCTGACTGTAAACAGGCCCCCAATTGAGACACATATTCCAAATGCGCTGTATACATGTCCAAAGAATGCTCCTAAAACCACAATAATATCAGCATATAACACATGTCTTAATCAGAAAATGCTACATTCAGAATAAAGCCCAATTTGGAAAATATCCAAACAGAATATTAGTGTGAATGTAAACGTAGTCATTCATAAACAAGAGTCATAACTCAGTCAAATCTGAACACACAGAGATGAAACACATGTTGATATCATTCAGTGTGACTTACACATATCATTAATGTAATGATATCATTGTCTCTGATGTCTATCATCAGTAAACCTCCATAAATCCACTTAGAAATCAGAGAATAAAGAGGCTGCAGAACTTACATGTACATCTATGGCTACACTGCAAACAGGAGCTGCTAATAGCTAATTCAGCAGACTTTTAATGGAGCCAATGTGCCAAAATGTAAACAAATATAGGCACCTGTATACCTGTTGCCAACATTAAAACAGCCCATTTGATGAACTTATACAGGGTCTTGCTCTCCTGATGGTTTTATTTGCATGTTTCCATCTATCAGATTAGCAAAAACATTTTGTAATAGAAGGAAAAAACTCAGAGTTCCAATTTAAAATACAAGGAAGTCGCTCCAGACAGGATTTTAATGACAGGAGGAGCAGCAAGTTCACCGAAAACCAGTCGGTCATTACAACAGTAATTATTACTGACATAAATCCAGTCTGAATGGAGCTTTAGTCAAATAGTTTTTAATGATGTGTTTTCAGCAGGTTTTGATACAAACAAACACTAAAATCAAATAGAGTTCTGTCAGCATTTTCAGCAGTAGCATGTCTGTGGTTATAATGTTCATGCAGCTCAGAGATTCACTGTTCTGTTGGACGGCTTCATCAAAGAGGCACCGAGGCAAAGAACGTCCATGAATACATGCAAACACACACATACAGGCTCAAACGTGGACACAAACTGCTGTTACGAGCTCCATGCAGACAGTTCAAAGAGCTGAGAGATCACATGTCACAGGCAAAATCAGTGTCATATGGATGAAAACTACACGCAGCCAAAACGGTTGGAAACTACTGGTTCCATCGTTAACAATGTGTTGTATTTTAAAAACTTGTTATATTATCCATTGTGTCAAATCTTTATCTGAAAAGTAACTAAAGCTGTCAAATTAATCACCTTACTAGAAAGTTTTACCCGTTTATTACACAAAACAGCCAAAAATCCACTTATTCCAGCTTCTCTAAGGTGAGGATTTTCTGTTTTATATCATCGTAAACTGAGTATCTTTAAAGTTTTGGACTGTTGGTCTGACAAAATAAATAATTCAAAGACATTGTCTTTTGGTTCTGGAAACTTCTGAGGAACAGATTTCATTATTTTCTGACAATTTATAGATTGAACAATTAAACAAGTCCTCAAAATAATCATTGCTGTAATTGTAGCCTTAAATATAGTTATTAGACAGCAGAAACAGAGACACAATTCGGCTTCCTGTGCTCGCACAGCCACATTGATTACAGAATTGAGGGGAAACTGTGTGATTGCAGCAGCAGCAGGAAACAGAAACAAAGGATTAGTTTGGTAAATGAAAAGGTGACGTATTGACTCCGCATTCACAGATATCTGCTGTTTAGAGATTAAAAATGTTCAAATGTCACCAGCAGTTCACAGGTTTTTGTGCAAAAGGTTCAAACCAAGGTCATAGAAAACATGAACAGATAGCATAAACACTAAAATCTGGTTAAAGAGGCATTATTGTGATGTGCTCAGATAAAGAGGAGCATATGAGGAGTTAAAGCAGGGCAGCACTATGGGGACTGTTTGAGTGAAATGTTGTGTTTTTAGTCTTTGGACCTTCTTTACATGGAAGTATACAGAAACTCCAGGAAGGATTAGACCCATTAGGTAAGGTCCTATTTGAAGCCAGCAGTGTTTTGACAATTTTACAGCCTCAGAGCTCACAAACTGACATTTTCCATTCTTCAGTCAGGGAAGTTTTATTGGTGCTGCTGCTGCTGCCGGCTGAAAGACTATTGTTTGAGGTTTACTTCCATGAATGCATTTAATATAATTCAGTCAGGTTCCTGTACAGTATGTACTGCTTTAGACAAGAAGTCTAAATGATCAAATTGGATCTGTGCCGCAAACTTAAGATACTTGGACAGTGGTGCACACTGGGAGTTAGGAAACAGCTAAACAGGGAACAAAATGAGGAAAACTGCAAAAACAGAACGCAAAGAGAACAATAAAATTACATAAACATAAATATCACTACATTGGCTTTATTTGTTGCCCAAATTAAGCACACAGACAATCCTTCAAACTGGATTTATCTCTGATTTACACATTACAGAAACAGAAACAGCATGCTACATTAAAGCCTCCGAATCCTCTCCTAAAAAATATGTTTATGTTTAACTGCTTTGCTCTGCTTTTATCTGCCGTTCACTAACAGATTGCAAATTATATTAGTGTCACCTTTCACAAATGTTTGTCGCTCACAAGCTGAATACATTTACGAGTCCTGCAGGACATGCATGTGTCTTTGTCTTTACTGAAATGCGTCAAAATGAGTGAGAGGAAATTATCTCATGTTACAAATTGAGGCTCACATTTCAAATTTGTTCAGATGGGACTCAGCTTACTATGTGTTATTTGCTTTAGTCTTTATCACCTTCTAAAATGACACATTTGAGTATATCCTGGTGTGATAGCTCTCTATCAGCAGGATGACATCTTTTGTCTGAGCCTTTGTAAACTGTTACAAGTGACTTTTAAAGTCCAAGTGAAGTGAAATAGCCAGTGTGTCAATCAAACACAGACACCGACATACCCGCCCCACAGCTACTGTCAAACAGACACCCCCAGCCCCCCTCCCCCACCTGTGTCAATCAAACACAGGAACCAACTGATATTTCTCCAAACACCTTTTTTCATCATTCTAATAATAAGTAACTGTTAGCAATAAATTTAAAGAACATGTTTATGTTATTTTTTGACTGCAGAGAGGATTAAACGGGACTTTAGTTGGACTTTATGATAAATCAAAGTCAAGTCAAGTACTTTGAAACGAGGGTTGGGTAGGTTTAGGCATAAAACACTTAGTTAAGGTTTGGCAGTAATTTTTACGTTTGCTTTTATTAATGGATTTCCCGTCTCTAACTGGACATTCAGGCTTTGGAGTGAGTGTTTACTTATTAGAGCGTCCAAGTCCGTCGCGTTTCTTCCAAGTACATTCATTTCACACTCGTTTTTCTTTCCACACAGAGACGAGGTGCGCTTAATTTTGTTTACCCTGAAAATGTTGTTTTGTTTTTACGAGGCTACCAAAGCGCTCTGGACCATTTGAAGCCATTTTTATGTTCCTCTTTGGTCCAGTAATGAGGCCAGTGCTGATGGAGGCAGAAGAAAAAGCTGTCGCCAGGCGCCCGTCGAGCTCTGTCGGTGTGTGTGTGTTAGTGTGTGTGCGTGTTTGTCCTCGCTTGCTTAGGTAGGTACTTTGTGTATTTTAGGTCTGTATGACCCTTTAAACATGTGTGCACGCCTGCTCTGACGAGTACGTTTGGTCTTTCATCTCTTATTGATGCCAGAGGGAGAAGATGGACACTGAAACATATACACACTGTCCCTGATACTAAAAGAAAACGTATTGCTTATCTTATTCTTGTAGTTTTGTCCATCATTTTTATCAGTAATGATGACATTCTTCTAGTGACATCAGTAGGAAGAAACTTGAGCAGTCAGACAATCAGACAAGTTCAAAACAAACTAGTCAAATTTGGAAGAGAAAACAAAGGAAAACGGTAAAATTATGACCAAAAACTGCCCGTTTTAATCATCCATCACAGTTTACGGACTCACTTCCTGCTTCAACTTTTACTTAATGTACATATCTTTGTGGGCTGTAGTTATGCGCGCTGTGTTTTCTTCTGTAATGAGGGCTTGTTACCAACATTTCAGGTTTGCCCACTTTCAGTTTGACTTCCAAATAAAGAGGTTTATAAACTTGAAATGTCTGACTGCTCGTGTTTCATGACCTGTTAAGACTTCTTTTCGGTGACTTCACCGTGTTCAAAGATCCGACAGAAATTACTATGGTGAGTACAATGTTATTATTAATGATACAAATGTTGGATGAAACTTTGAAAATTAGACCCAAATTGCAATAAACTGGAATTCCTTCAAAGAAGTTACGGTTTTAGAAGAAAACTGTCGATGATGTTGTACAGCTTAATTGAAACGGCGGCTGTTTCAAGTTAATCCATCCATGACCTCGCCAGACCACAAAGAAAGCTTCTAAATTCTGGTCCGTCTTTTCCCAGCCGTGTACGAGAGATTTTTCTCGCTGAAATCCGACACCCGTGCGTGCAGAACAGCAAATGGAAAAGTTTTAATAAACTGAATATTGGTTAAAATGCCACAGTGTTGTTGTAAGTGTCAACCATTAGTTTATGTGAAAATGTTGCATAATATTACTTTAGCTGAGAGAGAACCACATTCAAAAAAAAAAAACCCCAAATATGAGCCAAATGTCACAGCTTCTCCCTCTGCAAATGATAAACATATTTAAGCAGTAATGACAGTGAATAATAGCACGCTATCAGGTGTTGAGCGTTAAGATTAATTACAGTTCATCAGCTAATGACACTCTGATAAAGACATCCAGAGGAAAATCAATGTTTTATTTACACTGAAAAAGAAATGCACTTGGATGCACACTTTTCTTCTTGCAGGTAATACACATATTTTGACAGTAATGGCAAATTTGGTCTGCTACCTGGTGCTGAATGATTACATTAATTATAACTCATTATTAGTGATAATTTTCTTTATCTGCCTCCATTCTGGTCAGCACTTTCTGCTGATAAAACAGCACAGAGTAGCGTTCATTTTCCCTAATCACAACGTGCTGCTCAACAGATTTATTTCTGGTAATGTTGGGAGGAGAGAGGGGGGAGGAAGATAGAAGAAAACGAGGGCAAAAAAGTGAAGAGAGGAAGTAGAGAGAGAAAAGTAAGGCAAGAGAACAAAATTAGGGTAGAAAACAGACGGAGAACTGATCGAGAAGATCGAGAATGAAGGAAGAATAGATGGATCCGAGTCCAAAATGGAGGAAGCTGTCATATTTGCTGTGTCAAATCGATATATGTTTAACGGACGACTCCACCTGCGTTCCTTTCCATGTAGATCTATCTGTGGACTCGCAGTATCTACACGATACACCTACTTTACTACATGACACACCCACTTGGTTAGGTTTAGGGAGTGTTGTGTAGGTGTGCAAGACCTTCCCAGGTTTTTCAAATGGAAATGCCCACTCAGCAGTTAGCAAAAAGCAGTGATGTGGGTTAGAACCAGAGCCCTCCCCCACCACCACCACACACACACACAAAGGCAGTTTGCTAACAATGTCCTCCTAACATACTGCCTCGCTGGTTATCGCTGTTATGAGCATGAAAAATTGTCCAGATACACTTTGAGCAATGTTGCAGCGCTGACACTAGAGTGTTACCGGCTTGCTAGCGTGTTACTGTTTAGTTTGCCAGCCCTGCAAGTACTTTGTGACCAAGCTTTCAACTAGTTCATGAGGATGAATGGAATTTAGACAGAGGTGATGATGGGTGAATAGTAAGAAGTAATAAGTTTTGTTGTTAATTAGTAAATCTGCACAGAGCTTTTGTCTAGAGTTTAACTTTGAATTTTGACACACAAATGCACACTGTTGACTAGTCTTTTGACGGAGCTGACCTTTGAGAGAATTGTTAGCTTAAGTGTTCAAAATGGAAGAAGCATATTAACTGTCTGTACTTGTGAAACATCATCAGTCACAGCTCAGGTACTGTTCCAATTCAATATCTGCATCTAGCCAAGTACAGTCCAAATATCTGGATGTGTTCTTGCTCCCCCCCCTTCCTCCCTCCTTTTTTTGTGGGGGGGGATGCATCAGCAGCTGACTTGTGTGGACTTGGGACAGCCAAGTATCCCAGAATGCATTTGGCACCAACTGGCAGTGATGGATGAGATTTTGAGTCAGACTAAAAGCTGTAATAATTTTCCCTGTAGGATTATTAATATGTCACTTTATTAAGTTTTAATATTTTTTCAGGCAAGAAAGTAACAGTGTAGATTCCCAATATGCGGTCAGTTTATCCAAATAACGCCTGCTTGGAAACTTGCTCCCACATTTTCAGAGGTGTGAGGAGCTGCTGACTGGGTGAGACCAGCCGGTCATTTCAGCTGCTAGCAGCCCGACTCCTGAGATGATCGGCCGGTCAACGTCCGTCGTCATTATCCGATTAAGTGATCCGTGCAGTTGAATGGGAGTTTGGTTTTTATTTGTTTGAATCTGAATTTAGTTTTTCTTTATTTGTTTTGTTTGGTTTTTTTTTACTTATTTGTTAGTATGCACGTTGTTTACTCACTTTGTACACTTTTTTCTGGATTGGCAACACCTTGTTTGTAGTAAGAGAAGAAAAAACAAGAATAACTAAGGGAGGAAAGTGAGGGAAAGAGGCAAAGAGGGGGGTATGAAGGAGAAAAAAGTGAAAAAAGAGGAGGAGGACAAAGGACAAAAGGTGAAGAAGAAGGGAAGAAAAAGAGAGAGGTAGATTATGACTGGGCACAATCCTCAGCCCTCCTCACCTCTTTTGAACCACATGCCATCCACGATTACCGAATTCCTCCTTTTTCACTCGGTTGATCACTGCGATGATTTGCTGACATTCTCTTGAACACATTCCTTCTGTTACTGTGTGAGTGAGTCTGGACAAAGTCTCCGCTTTCATTGCCTGCCTGTCTCCCACTCCCTCTGAAGGCCAGTGAATATACAGTATGTGTGGGCCGCAGCCAGGCTCAGGATTACATTTCAAATGGCCAAAATACTTGAGGAGCGCTTGATTTTTGGCAGCCGTGAGAGCACAGTGGGTTAGACAGACTGTCCCTGAAATGAAACATCATGGGTTTGATCCCTGCGAGCAGCCAATCTGTTTCCCACCACAACCCACAAAGTCTGATTGATTGTGAATCTGCATACTATCAAAAACCAGTATGAGAAAGTTTCTTTTTGCAGAATGTCAGGGATTCATGTTTGCCAACTCATGCACAGTTCTGTAGGTGGAATTTTTTGCAGTCCATGTATCTCAACATTTTCTTGTTGTGATTGTTTTTGTTATGTAATTTGAATTTTTAATGTTTTTGGGAAATCCGGGGATAAAATCTTTCTTTCTCTTACTCTCTTTTGCTGTTTTTTAACACCTTCACAATACTTTCTGAAATAAAAAGTTTTCATATAGCCAAATCTTATAATACTATATTTATCCCCCCATTTATAAATATAATATAAATTTAACCTACTGACCCAAAGTTATGTCTCAATGCATCAAAGTTAATGTCAGCGCATTAAAATTACTGTGTAAATACCTGACTTTTCTCAACGCCGTCTCCTAGAAATTATGGTTAAATACAACTAAATTGCAACTTTAAATATGTTTTCTTCCAACATAATAAGTAGAGCTGCAACAATTAGTCAATTGATTGATTACTCATTCAACAGAAAATGATTGGCTAATTGGTTAATTGATGAATCGTTTTTAGTCATTTTTTAAGACAAAAAAAGGACGAAATTCTACTCTGAAAAAAGGGTTAATTAATATTTTTCACCATTTTTTACATTTTATAGACCAAACAACTAGTTGATTAATCAAGAAAACATACAAGTAAAATTCAGTGACAGCGTATTTCATCTTTCTACCACCAAAATATTTGATCTTGCAGTGCAATATCAGCTTCAGCCAACAGCTTTTAGTTAAAGTTAGCGAAGGGTCATAGTCGTCAATCATAGTTGATACAGAAAAAGTCTGCAGTGACTTGAAAGATGTGTTTATTAACATTTAAACCGCAGCCTTTCACTAACCTCCTTGTTCCCTACCAGTGTGTTACATAAATGTAGCTTCATTCATCCAAAAAAAAATGTTGCCTTTCATCATAATCCAGGCAGTGATTACTTAAATAATTCAGTATTATATAAACATAATTTCTAGGAGACAAGGTTTCTTTTCTTGCTAAACTTTCCCAAATTGTAAACCATGTTCCCTGATCATTTTAACTGATTAACCTTTCTGTTTTTAATCTCCCCACCCCTCCCCAAAGGTGTCTCCCCACCCGGCAACACACCACTCACAACCAGCTGTGACTCCCCTGGACTGGGCTGCCCAGGTAGGAAAAATTAACACACCTCCATTGTTAACATGGTCTTCGCAATTTGGGTTATGACCAACAGGTAAAAGTGTTCAGTTATCCAGTAAAAATATCTTAACATCTACTGACAGACATTCATGGTTCCCTGTCAATACTACTAATGACTATGGTAATTCTCTGACTTTCTCTCTAGCGCCACCATGAGGATAACATTTTTGGTTGTGAGTGAAATGTATTGCCATGAAATTTGGTACAGCCATTCAGGATGATTTATAACAACTTTTTTTACAGCTTAACTTTTCTATTACTGCCATCATCAGGTCAATGCTGGGAATGTCACAGCACTTTCAGCATGTTAGCTTCCTGGAGTCATTTTTGTGTCTCAAAGCGCTGCTGTGCTTAAGTACAGTGGTGCTTTTATCAACACGCCATGTTTTCCACCTCAGCCAAGCGTAAAAATGTTTCTTCGATACTTCAAGACTCTTGAATTTTCGGCTTTTCCACACATGCAAAATGCAAATAAAAACAGGTGGATGGAAGCAAGCCTTAGTCTTGTTAGAAAAGAAATTGAGAAAGTTAAAAAATAATGAATATCATATCATTTTCAAAACTCTGTTGTCTGTCAACCATAACTACCATTGCTTGTATCTTCTGGCAGTTTGAAGATTGATTTTGGAACCCCTAACCTACTGCCGAGAATGATGTACGTATATAACTGAGGTTTTCTTCCATGACCACATACATATTTAATACGAGTGAACCCAGTGGGAATCAAACTCTCAACTTTGGCAGCATCAGTTCCATCCACTTCCAATTCAGCTTCACAGGATTAGGGTTTTTGCTGTCAGTCACTTCTCTTTGTGCCTTGTTAAGAAACCCTCAAAGTTCCAGTGTGTCCAATGTTTCCTGAACCCCCTAATGCTGCTTAACTCCTGAAATGCACTGTGGACATCTTGTTGAGAGAAACTCTTTAACCTCAAACTGACTCGAGTTTGGTTCACAGAGCCTCTGGTTCCCCAAAGCACCGAGAATATTCTGGCCTCCAAACTTTCACATCATCCATCTGCAGCTCTAATGTTTGAAAATGCTGCAAAGTCACATGAACTTCTTTTTGAGATTCACCTTCATCGTTTTGGTTTTTGTGCGCCATGGATGTACTAAATAGACTGTGTGAAGTTGTCTTGCTGGACAGTGTATTTGTTGCCATTTCATGTCATATTCTGATTGGTTTGTTTACAGTCGTGGGTAGTAGCAGCAGTCACATTGTGAGAATTTGGTCCTAAATTTCTGACTCTGTCTTTGGTCGTCAGAGCTCTGACTCGAACATCAGTAGACAGTGAGATCTAGGACGCTGATTTGGATTGATGACCAAAGATTTCACCACTTTTCTCTCACCATTGTAAACTTTCATCTTAGACAGCCCAAAATTGCACAGTGTAAAGTGGCCTTAAAGAGTTGATTGATCGGAATAATAATGACAGATTAATGAATAATTAAGGAGAAGAGATGAAAAAAGAGAAAACAGGAATCTCAAACAAGTTGATTGAAATGGGGACACAGTTGGTCCTCTTTGCTTGTTCTTAGCCGACCTTTCTTCACCAGATCAAGTGCCAGCAGATGAGAAAAGAGTGTAGACAGGTTGTAATTAAATAAGCATTTACTTTCTGCTGCTGACTCTCACTAAATTATGTAGAAAAGTATCTCTTGGGATATGCTATGTTCATGACATTATCCTTAAATAACCCCTGTGTGTCCTGAGAAGACTGCAAGAGAATATACGGAAAAGAACCAAGTAAGGGAAATCACCCCAGGGTGCTGTTCAGCTGCAGCAATGAGCCCCTTTCTGCCCAGCCAAATCCATTAAAGCTGGAGTACTGTCCATGCACAGGTCATGACCTGAAAAAAATCTCACTATAGCTGATCACCTGGCCTCCAGGAGGTCTCATAATCTGGAGTGTACCATTAGGATTGGTCTGAACAGTAGCTTGGGGCCAGCTGACAACATGACCCAACCCCACTTCCTAAATGTCAGTTCTCACACTATCCTGAGCTATGGTGGCCCCAGAGGGACATTTCTCTAAAGGTCAGTTTTTGTGAGGTTGTGCTCAAGAGGGGAAGGAAGTCGAGCCAATTAAGTTACAGCTTTTGTTCCAGAATATAAATGACTTTGACAGCCCAACAGGTCATGGGAGAGCACCAACAAGTTTATATGTTAAATCATTGAATTAGATTGGTCTTTAGATTGCAGGGTCAGGTAAAGAGCAGCACCCCTAGAACTGCTACAAAAGTCAATGTCCTGGTATTTGATTGAATGCCACGCTTTGTATCCATTGAGACACCAGGACACCTGAATCCCCAGTTAGAACAGGTGTGTGTCAGCAAACTAACCTCCATTAAGTTGAAACCATCCAGGAAAACGCAATTGTCTTTACTACAATAAAGAATGGGAAACAGAGCCACCAGTCACATGAGAGAGGAACCGAATTTGAATGAAAAAAGTGAATGAAAATTTTCTTCGCATTCAATCTGAATGCTTACATTTCAATTTGGGACTAGATAAATGTGGCTGTCACAAGCTGGCAAAATAAATATTTGCTTTTCAAGTTGTGTCTTTGTGTGAGGTTTTCCGTCCAGTATTGCGATAAGAAATGGCACTGAAATTAAGTTATTGTCACACTTGTATAATCTCTTGAGGCCTCGGATGTCAGATTTAAATTTCCCCATTTTTTGTTGATCAACTCAAGTCATGTTTGTATTTCACTTTGGCTAACATTGTTAGCAATTAGTTTGAATTCCCAAGTCCTCGGTGTCCAACTTTAATGATGATTTGAGTAACCGGTTGCTCATTTTATATCACAAAGCTGTTGGAAAACAATAGAGAATGTACACAAAGGAATTTTCTATTGTATACCCCTACCTCCCGTTAAAGGTTCTACACTGAAGAGGATCTTTTGTCATGCAGCTTCACAAACATTCATCATCCTCTGCATCTTTTTTCTCTCTCTCTCTCATCCCAACCCCCTTGTCACTACCACCAGCCGCTTCCTCTCCCGCCACCCCATCCACTGACTCCACTAACACCATCCATGCTACTAATGCCAACACCCACGGTAAGCAACCCTCATCCTCGCCCTCTGACTCCCTCCTCTTTCATTTTTATCTGTAGCTTCTTACACCTCCTTTCCTCCTGATGTTACCTCCTTTTCAATGTCTTTTTGCTTCCTGTTTTTTTCTCCTCCTGCTCTTGTTTTTTCCACCTGAACCCCTTTTTTCTAAATCTCGTTTATGCTGTTCAGCCACTGCGCTGATCATTTTTGATGGTTTTTCTATTTATCACATGATTTTTGTCCATGGTAACTAAAGCCAAAGAGTTCTTTTTGGTCCTGTTCTCTTTCTGTTATCCGTAAATTTAAGATCAATTTTGGAGCTTATTTATGATCCAACAGTAAGATTACAAGTCATTTACATTTAATGTCTTTTTGTTGAAGAGGCTTCCATCATAAAAATCGCCATGTTTGACCTTTCAAGAGCCCATGAAAAGTTTCTTTTTTACTTCATCTGCACCTCTGAAAAGTTAAACCCTCTATTATTCATTTTTTCATTCTATTATCCATTATCTACTTAGGAGAAGACTCAGCTAATTCTGTTCTGATGAAATGGTCCAGATGAACATGTCTGACTGAGGATGACTCAGACTAGATAAATATTATCTCCAACTTCATTAAATTATGAGTTCATTAAATCTTTTCATTAGTTAATTATCCTTTCTGTCATTCCTTTTCCATCTGAAAAGTTTAGTGGTGAATGAGTGTTCCCGGAAATATATGAAAATCAGCTTTTGTTCTTTGATTAGTATAATGAGAATTTTTTTGTTTTAATAAAGGACTATTATGTTCTCAGTGTGATTTTAAATATGTAGCTCAACTGAAGTGGGACATTGTAGGAAACACCATTTACTTTTTTAACACAAGCATGTGAGAGGTATTATCCTTGAGCATGTAAAAAGGTCAAAGATCTGCACCCAAAAACAGCATTGGATGCACCTGAACGACACCTGGTGGCATTAAAACCTTTTTGTTTTCTATGTGTGGTCCCTCTCGTTGTGCTGTATTCTTTGAATTGTCATCGCCAGTCCTCTCTACCATCAGTCCATCTCCATCCACCATTCCTACTAGTAGCATGCCTCTAACCCCAACCATCAGCACCACCAGCAGCACAACCAGCTCCTCCTCCTCCCCCTCCACTGGTAAGGCTTCACTTGCTTTGCTGTTTTGTTGGCCATGTGCATTACTATACTTTCCATACAAAAAGAGTAATAACTGAATGATCCCCCCCAAAAAAGCCCGCAAAACAGACCAGTAGATCACAGAAGTGTTCTCAATTGAAACCAAGGCTAATTTAAAAAGATTTTTTGAGAATATATTCCTGAACATCAAGACAGTGATGTTCAAATTGCTATGTTTTTCTGGCACTCTCATCTCAGTGTGACTTCACAAACATTTCTTGCTCCAAGCGTGAACCCAACTGTGTACTGAGTTACAAGTTATTAGGTACACCTGTGCAATGTGATATTATCCCATACGACAGCCATGCAAAAGGAAAGGATAACGCTGTTTACAGAGCCCCCGCAGTCCCAAAAGATAATATGTTTTTATCTTGTTAATCTTTACATTATTATCCTGCTCATACACAGTGATAACGGGTGCGCACAAGATATTTGATCCATCTTGTTTGCACAAGTAAACAACAAAAAAATAATGTGCCCATAACTCGTCTGAAAGATAAAAATATATAATCTTTCAGGACTTTGGGGGCTCTGTATAGTTTGAAGCTTGTGATGGAAAAACCTACTTTGACAAGAAACACAGAGGCTACATTACTATTTTATTTTTTGTACTTTATTTTCAGATAATGTGTTTCACTTTGTCATGAGAAAAGGCTTTGAGGGTTACTAGCCAGTGCAGCTAGCAAA
This sequence comes from Thunnus thynnus, assembly GCF_963924715.1. Taxonomy (NCBI): domain Eukaryota; kingdom Metazoa; phylum Chordata; class Actinopteri; order Scombriformes; family Scombridae; genus Thunnus; species Thunnus thynnus. Next base: position 6,479,478 of record NC_089534.1, on the reverse strand, counting down.
TATTACGCTATTTTGGGCAATGAGTTTGGCTGGAGCTGCTGGATGTGTAATTTTACACAGATTCAATAAATGAGCTACTAACGTTACCCTGAACTCTGACATAATATTATCCAGGAATGGGGCTTCTCTAACATAACCTATAACTCCACAAAATGATGTAGCTAATGATATGCTCCTTGGGCTACCAAATAAAGCTAAGTTACTGTATGTTAGAAAGTTAGCCAGGCATGCTAACGTTATTAGCTCACATTATCCAATCCTCCAAACTGGATGCTGGACTCTGACATGTTGAGAAATCCAAACCTTGACAGACATGTTACGGTTACTCAGATAAGATTGGACAATCACTGTTCGGGGGAGGGGTTTAGCAAACTGTCATTTGAGATGACTCATTGGTTCACTAATTTGATTTCACACAATGATTTGAATTTCCAGTTAAAAGGTTGGCAATGACTATGAAAATGCCTTTTCACTTGCAACTCAGCATGCAGTCAACATTCATTATAAGTGATTAGTTGGCTGGGTCTGGTTGGGTTACAGCATTTTATTGTTTGTAAATGCACACAGAATTGAGCATGCCAAACAGAAAACATTAAACCAAACTGACAATGACTCCAAGATACTTTTAAGAAACTCAAAGACCTTTGAGATTGGTCTAAACTGGACCAATCCGGCTATTTCCATTAACATAGTGTGGTTGTGTGTTTTGTGTTAACTTCACTGACATGCTGACTTATTGTGCTAATCAGTTATGCCTAGCACTACCATCGCCATCACCACCAGCGCTGCTACCTCTGCATCTTCTACCACTAACGTTGCTTCAGCCAGCAGTACAGCATATGGTAAGGTAGCTAACCATATCTAACTATTGTCACTAGCTAATATTGTAAGTGAAGGCACTGATTGTGCTCTGTAATATCATTTATAACTCAACATTAATTTTGTTTTTCTGTAGATTTAAATCTTACTCATTTGTATTCCTCCCAGATATGTTTTGGTGTTTGTGGTGAGAAAGAGAGATGTATGAACAAAGATTAGATAGAGAGCTGAAGAACCACCACTTTTCAAGCTAGCTTGACGCTAGATTTTGACTGAAGCTAGCAGAAGAGAAGCTAACTTGCTGTTTTCTCGTCAGCGGTTTCTTTCTGTCTTTCTAAAAATATGATATGAGGTTTTCTGTTCAATGTGAATTTCCTACAGTGGACAGTAATATTTGATAATTTCATCTTTTTAATAGAAATAAAACATGATTTAACATCCACAGCTGCCAATGAGGTTTTGACTGCACACAAGTGTGTAAGGCCACTCATATCATGTGGCAGTTACTCTAATTACCAGTTTCTGACTTGTAAATATCATTCAAGTCAAGTTGAAAGTTAGTTTATGGCTGTGAAACTCAGGAAGCTTTTGTGTTTGCAGGTTGCTGTCCCCACAATGTAGCTGTGTTTACAGGTTGTCCCCACAATGTAGCTGCTACAGGTTGTTGTCCCCACAGTTTAGCTGTGTTTACAGGTTGTCCCCACAATGTAGCTGTGTGTCCCTTCAACTTTAAGAATACTACATATCCATACATTGGTTAAAAAAAAACTTGATCAAAGGATTTTTATTTAATTCAGGTGTTTGACATGACAATAAGTAATCTGCTTACAGATGCATAAAGTAGCCTACCTGCAGCATGTGTGTATTAAGCTAACTGATATTCTGTGATTGTTTACCTTCTTTGTAGCCCAACAGACAACCAGCAGCACGCCTACTGTTTCATCTGCTACCACTAACCACCCACCTACTAACCCTACAAAGCATGGTAAGAGCAACAGCACGGGAGTGAAGCCACTGCTAAAACAGACAAGCTTTACTTACAAGATGCTTAACGCTGCTGTGAGTGCTTGTAGGTTTAATCTGCGTGGCATAAACGCTGGTAGGGACAAAATTATATACAATTTGGCTCTGTACCAGTTGATGTTCAGAAGGTCTGGGTGATAAAATTATACAGGCATTGATTACTCAACAGTGTGTCCTCAAACAAGCTGCAGAAATAATTGAACTGTAAAAAAGTGACTGTACAAGCCTGCTGTTGTGCCACACCCTCAGGCTTGGAAAAAAAAAAGTCCTTACAAGGGAAATTAAATTAAATTCAGCTTATTTTCTGACCTGGTTAAATGATTATGGGTACAGCTCTGCTTTTGATGGTACAATTATTAAACACCAGCCATGATGTTACACATTTCAAACATTTAACGAGTACTTATTGCTTGTTTAAGAAGATTAAAGCAGTCATTAGTGTTGATATAACTTTTCTGCCTGATACATTAAACTTGATTAACCCTTTTGTCATAGCTGTGTTCACAAGCCTGAGCAATCATGTTAAACCAGACTTTAAGGAATTATAGTATGTCTAGTTGTATTTTTGATTATTGATTCATATGTTGACTTTTTTATTCGTAAAATATAATAAAATGTTGAAAATACATAGAAAATGCCAGAGAAAAGAGGCAAATCCTCACATTTGTGTAACTTTGATCTATGAATGTTTGGTGCCTTTGTTTGTTAAATGACTTCAAAATTGTTGGTGTATTTCCTGTCAGTCAGTTGTTCAATCTTTCAACTAATACAGCATTAAGTGCATATTTTAACAATGAGGAAACAGGTTAAGAAGCTTGGCTTAACCAGTTTTCTCATAAAATATCATAATGCTTACACTTAAGCTTTCTGACATGTGTGCAAACTTGGTCTATTTTCATGTCATCAAAACTTCCACAGCATACAGTACTGACAGCACTGGTAATGACTATCACTATTTTTCTTTGTTAAATAATGAATGGGAGCTTTCATGTTGTCTTAAATTTAGACCCATCTATCTGTAGAAAAAATATATTTAACCTTTTTTTTTCATGGCTGCAGGGAGACTCTGTCCTTCTGTATCAAATATTTGTGAGAATCGTGGACATTGTGATTCCGAACATGTTTGATTAGATCTGTTTGCATTGTGGTGATGATGATTTTTATTTCCGAACCACTCGTACTACTAACATCAAGTTGTGCAAACATCCCATCTCACTCCTCTTCAACTTGTCTTACTCTGTTTTTCGGCCTCCTCCCTCCTCCTCTTTTCTGCTGTTGTTTCCTCTCCACAAACAGTTCCAGGAACGACTCCTCCACTGTCAGTAACTACTAACCAACCAACCACTAACACTCCTACTACTGCTACTACTACCGCTACTACTACCACTACTACTACCACTACTACTACCACTACTACTACCGCTACTACTACTGTCTCCTCTTGGGGTAAGATACACACTTGCATGCCTAGTTTGGCAACTAAGGTCTATATGAAACACTCTTCTTTTGTCATTTCTGTCGAGTTATTTCTGTTCTTCCCCCTTGTGTTTTTCATTTTTTTAAAAACTATTCTATTATAATTTTAAGCTTTAATTAATCCAGAAAAGATTAATTTGCTCTTTTTCTGCTTCACATTCATACTTCTCTCACAAAGGAGTTTTCCCCTCTGCTGTTTGACCTAATAGTCTTGTAAGAGTTAGATTAAATCATATTTTACTAAATATATAATAGCTTTTGATCTCACTTAGTGCCTTGATGTGTTATCTTTCTGATAAATCAAACTGTGTTCAGGTTCTTTCATAACAGGTCCTGAAGTTGCTGCTTTCCTTGTAATGGTACTAACATTTTAGTTCATTTAACAAGCTAACCTAGTCATAGAAATACTCTTCTGGTTTGTTTTCTGGTTTGTACATAAATGTACATACTTTTGTATTGTTTTAGCTTAGTTTCCATTATTTATGCTTTGACAATTTCTTGCCATGTTTTCCTGGGCTCAATTCCTGTGATTATATCTTTTCTCTGATAAGCCAATCAAGGTTCAGTTTTTTTATACTAACACTAATCGTGGTTAATGGAAATTTGGCCTGGCCCAAGTGATACTATGTCCATGGTGTATACTACTATGTTTTTTGCTTGAAAATACCCTCTTTTACTTTTATTTATTATCTGTAACCTGCTTTTTCATCACAATGGCGTCTCCAACCAAAGCTTCAGCCAGTGCTGCTGCTGTAGTTACTCTTCAGCAGCCTCAACCCCTGGCTTCCCAGTTCAAACATCTGCCTCCTGGTCCATCTGCTCGCCATAGAAGACTCAGGAGCATTTTTGGATTAACTGCTGCCGGGTTTGCTGTTTCTCAAGCCCCTAGACCTCCAGCTCCTCAACCCTTCATAAGCAGACAAACCAGGCCTGCTTTCATTCTCAGCCCCCGTGGAAGAGCCTCTCATCGTAGGTCCCTTGCATCCAGTCAGCTAAGTCCTCCAGCTCAAGCCCCTAGTTACCCAGATACTGGATATGAACCCAGACTCTTCTTAGATCCAGCCCCTGAACCCCCATCCTCACTTGCACCATCTCCCCCTAGACTTCCCGCCTCCCTCCCCAGGCCCCCAGGCCAACGCAGCTCTAAGACCTCCCTGGGGTTCATCTCCACCCCTCTGATCTGGCAGGGGAGGAAGAGGCCAAGTGGAGGAAGAAGTCCAGCAGCCACCAGAGCACCACTCAAGCCCGTGGTTCACATCACAAAGCCCGCTGTACCGCCAACAAAGCTTAAATCCACAACCAGTCCTACATTCACTTCACAAACAAGTGAACTCAAACATACATCTGGGTACACACATGTACCCAGGTTGAGAAACACAACACACACTTCAGGGTTTCCTCATGGGACGGGCACAACTGGTCGCTCACACACTTCAGTGCAGCCGACATCTCGCACAAACTTTTCACACCGAACAATCTCCAACAATGAGACCTCTACAACCACAGAATCAGGGATTTCAATCTCATCTCAAGGGTCACCTCCATGGCAACATAAAGATGAGGTGTTAGATACAAAGGAATCTTCTCCAGCAGTGTTGGCATCATCATCATCATTATTGTCATCTTCATCATCGCTTAGCAACAGAAAGAACAAGCCTGTAGTGCCACAGTGGTCACTGCTGAGCATGAGCGGTGCGAAAAACGAAACTGTTGCCATGGGTAACTGGACAGATCCTCAGGAGCCGCCGGGTGATGAGTACGCATCAGGAACTGAGCCGTTTGTGTATGATTTGACTGAGCTCACGGAGGAGGGTGGTGCTTTCGGCTTGTATGAGTTTGATGCTGCCTACTCCCTGGATGAACCTGCCACCGTCCCTCCAGCCTTCATTGGTCCTGACGCCAAAAACGAACAATTATTCAACAAATCGGCTTCCCTTCCTGTTACAAGTGAACATTTGCTCACTCAAACGCATTTTCGTGATGTCTCGGAAAGCCTACTGAGTGGCTTAGCAGCAGGCAGCGAGCTTCCTGTGAACCACTCAAAAGGCAGATCAATGTCAGAAACATCTTCCATCAGCAGGCCTCAGATTTCTATGCCAACTGTTTCTCAGACTTTGACAGGAGCTCAGACCCCCCACAGGGGTGCAAACACCACAAATTCAAGCAAACAAAAGCTAAGAGAAAGTTCTTATACACAAACTGCCACTGAACAATTGGAAACACTGACTTTTCAAGTAACACCATCTCTCCATATTCCCTCCCTTTCATCCCTTCTTTTCATTCAGCCGTCTTTGCCCACAGTACAACTAAGCTCTTCTGCTTTCCTCGCCAAGGAGATTTCCCCCCAACAGATCCTTTCATCTTCAGTGCAACAGGAGGAAGACATAGCTCAAATATCCATTTCCTCATTTTCTTTAAACCCACTGGACAGTTTGTATGAAACAGACGTTACTGGAAGTGATGTTGAACTTGCAGTGGCCAGAAGTAGTCTGATTAACAATTTATATAGAAGTATAGACATATATACACAGATACATTCTTCTGCACACATCATTCTCCATAAACCTTCAGTTTTCCCCTCTCCTTCTCCTGTTTTTCCCAAAGTTTCATTTTCTTATACTTCTGTATCCCTGCTTGACTCCTCATCTACACCACTACCTCTAATCTCCTCCTCCCCATCTCTTCACTTTTTGTCAGCATGTGCTTCATCGTCAGTCTCCCCACTCGCTGTTTCTTTACCAATTTCAACCTCCCCTCCCCTTTACTCCTCAAACACCATCACTCCTCCTCTCTCTTCCTCTCCTTTCCTGTTGTCCACTACCATACCTCTTCCACTCTCCGCTGCTCCTCACCAGCCCTCCCTCTTCTTACCTTCCTCTCCCAAGCAAGCTGAGCAAATGCTTTCGGACACAGACCATGTTGTTGAGTCCGATCACGTTCCAGAGTCAGACGGAGTTAGCGGAAAGTTTCAGCCATCTGTGTTGACATTTCTGTCTCTCTCCTCAAACCTTCAAAGGGACTTTGAGGTAACAAGTGTTGACACAGCATCCTTGTTGTCACTTCCTCTCTCTTCTAAAGCCCCAACTGAATCTCAGATGCCATTTATTGATGGTGCATTGCTCCCTGACAACCACTTATTTTCTGCTGAGGAGTCCTCTAAAACTTTAATAGAACCTTTCAGGAGTCGATTGTCCTTATTCGAGAGTAATCAGCTCCTTGATGCCCAATCAGGTCTGCTAGTCAGTTCAAGTGGAATTAATTTAGACTCCTTCTTTAGTCAAATTAACCCGACTCCCTCAGGACTATCTGTGGAGAATTTGGCGTCCAGTTCTGCAGTACTCACACCAGATTTACCCCCTCAAATGCAGCCGACTTTGTTGCAGTCGAAGTTGGATTTGTCTTTGGTTTTGTGGCCGTCTTCTCATGCAGCCAGTCTGTCAGTCAGTCAGTTCTTGGTTCAGTCTGATCAGAGGGACTTGAGTGACATATATACTCTGCCAGACAAGTCACGTCTGCCAGACGAGTCTGATGTTGGCTTTAAAACACTGCCAGCAGCTGGCATTTGGGCCTCTGAACACACCCCTGCTCTGCTTCAGGCAAATAGTGAAAGAATGCAGCACTTGCACTCTGCTTCTTTGTCTTCAAACCCCTTACTTTCAATTTGGAGTCCCCTTTCACATCGCCTTGACAACCTGTCGCTCACTGTATCTTTGGAGACTCTTCCTGCTGCAACGGTGATGCAAGTTGCCAGAGTGACAGAGCGGATGCAGGGAGGGGAAACTACAGTGTCTTCCTTCTCATCCTCCCCTAATCCTGTAGTTGAGGACTCTTTTCTCTTGGCTCAGACATCCTCATCCGGGTCACAAGTCAGACATACTTCCACCCTGACCTTTAACAGAGATCCATGGAGGCTGCAGCTTACAAGCTCCCATTTATATACTGACAACCGGTTGAACATAAACACCGCCACTGGTGCTCACACTAATTCCAGGGGCTCACAGGCACTTGCTGGCTATGACGATGCTTTTAATCACCCCACTTCCCCTTTGTCGAATCCATCTGTCATGGCACAGACCCAGATGCTGGCACTCCACAGCAGCCCGAGTGCACAGCTTGGCACTGTAACCCCCCAACACACTTCAGGGCTGGATTATAAGCACCACTCAGGCTTGTCACAAACTAACACTGAACACCCCGGTCGCCTGAGCCATACACACAGTTCAGCACATACACAGACCGCTCAAGCACCCATGAGCCAGTTTTTGGATGCAAGCGAGAAACTAGACATGAGTCAGAGGACAGGGTGGGACACACAAAATGCAGAGGCACATGTTGACATTGGGGGGCAGCTGCAGCAATCATCCCACTTAATTTCATTTGCGCTTACTTACCCGCTCCTTTTGCCCTCTATGTTGCCTTCTATTTCTCCTGCAGCAACTCTCTCACCTCTTTTTCCCTCTCTTCACCTTTCTCCCATCTCTCCTGCAATCCTTTCCCCCATAATCATCTCCTCCCTCCCCCTGTCATCTACTATCACCCCTTCTCTCTCTCCTCTCCTCCCTGCCTGGGCAGTATTGCCAGCGGTGTCTGAAGGCATGGCAGAGACAGAAATTGGCTCCTTGTCGCCCACCCGGCCGACTAACAGATTCCCCCAGCCCACAACAACTCAATCCCCTCTGGACAACTATTCACAGTCGTTCCAAAGATCCTCCACAGACCCTGTTAGCCACTCAGTGCAGCAGTTCATCACCGTCAGCCAATTATTTCCTGTTGATCAAGCTTCCACACTCCCTCGTGACAAACTGAAATCCAGCCACTCACAACCCCTTGTTTCTGCTGAAGTGTATGACAAGGACAAGGTTTTGCCACAGCTTGCAAACAACTCACAGACAGTGGATGCTTCCAGGTTTGTTGCTGGGTCAATATCTTCACTTGAAGCCTCAAATAACCTCACTGCGACAGGAAAGTTGTCACATCTCTCTACTTTATTTGACCCTGCAGATGTTGTTCCAAAAATCCATATTGCGGATGAACATGTCTCTGCTGTGGGACTGGCTTCCTCAGCAATTAACAACAGTGACAGTATAACTCAGGATGTATTGTTTAATGGAAGTCTGAATCCAGAAGCTGCTCTTACTGAAATGCAAACTACCTCTGAACCCAGTTATAAACTCAGCTCTGCAGAAACAACACAACCCACTGGTGCTCTGGTTATTCCAAACTCCCTGCACACTTCTGGCCTAAATATCCCTTCTTCCACCCGGGGCTCATCTATCGATGCCCCAGATCAAGGCTTTATATCTGGGTTTGAGGAGCTCCCTCCTTCCATGAGTGACAACCAAACTGTGAACACAGCTGGCTTAAAATATCTCTCCAAGTCAAACACAACCACTGTTGTAACACTTAAAGACTCTCCTTTAGCCCCAATTAAAATGACAAACTCTACGAAGGATAAAAATGCCACAACTTTGATTGAAACAGGCATTGAAGCAGCTTCTCAGGGGAATATGACAGGCAACAAACCAATACCATATCTCAGTGTGAACACAAATTCAACAGTTTCAAAGCCTGGTTTGATATCAAGTCCAAGTGTGTCAAATCACAGTGGGAATCAGACCTCAGGAGACCTCAGTGACGGCGATGTCAAAGATAAATATGTCCACCATTCCCCTACGCTACCTGTGGTTGATGATGCTCATCATTTTATAACCACAAAGAACTCCTCTACAGCGGCTCCTTTTAAAGCAGTCAGTACATCAGCTATCAACGGCAGCCTCAAAAAGGCCACGGTGCGCCCTACTCCTGGATACCCAACTGTGGATTTAGCTGCCAAACCCACGTTGCCATGCCAATGTAAACAACGCTTTCATTTTACATGTCTGTGTGGACTGTCATCGGGGAACAGTATGTCATGCAGTAACAAAAAACTGTAGATGTAGAGAATCAAAAGCACAATCATCTGTAATGACAGTAGCATGCACTGTGAAAAAATCATCATAGTAATTTGTATGAAGTCTTAAAGTCTTTTTTATTTAAAACAGGTGAAAACTCTAGTGTTTAACTTAAGAAAATATATTGAAACAAGTACATATGCCTGCAGATTGCAATATATACTGTATGGCCAAAAGTATATGGACATCCCTGCCCACCTATGTTGGTGCACTCGCAGTCTGGGTCGTTTTTTTAATGGTTTGGACTTGGCCTCTTACTTCCAATGTACTTCCAGCCTTACTGCTGCAGCATTAATAGTGTTTTTCCAACTTTGTGGAAACAGTTTGGAGAAGACCCTTCCCATTTTCAATGTGACAATGCCCCCATGCACAAAGCCAGCTCCAGGTTCCCAGTTTGGTGTGGAAGAACTTGACTGGCCCTGACCTCAACCCCATCCAACACCTTTAGGATGAACTGGAACGCTGACTGTGAGCTGTTATAGCAGCAGATTAATACTCATGATGTTGGAATCACATTTTCAACTATCACACATGGCTGTAATGTACAGGTGTCCACATACTTTTGGCTATATAGTGTGTGTATGTTATTGTTTGATTTAAAACAAAAATCTTGCAGTAGGTCGAGATACTAATACTACCTTTTGGCAGATAATAAATAATACATTTCTTTTTAAAAAAACAAGATTTTAAGACTGAATACATGAATAGATTACTTCTTGAGGTGGATGGGTTTTGCAGTGTAGTAGCTGAATAGCATTTTTTACATCAATAACTAGATTCAATAGTTTTTATTTTGTCTGTACCATAGTGGTGGTAATATATATACTGTAGCTGTCAATCAAGAGAATTGATGGGATCCCTCAGGTGTTGGAGGCTGGTGATTGGTTTGTCATGATTTTGGGCCACGTGTAGGACATTAACATGGAGTTTAGTTGTCCAATCACACTGTAGTATTTAGCCTGGTACTTGTAGTTCAAACAAATGTATTGCAGCTCTACCTCATCTTTTTCTTTTATTTTCCACTTTCACTTCCTCTTTCATCTGTCCATCACTAGGGTATATACTTTAGTGAGAAAGACTTCAGTCTGCCTCTACTGCCTCATTTCTTGCTCTCTTGACTTCCCTGTTCCTCTCTGAGTCTTTTAGTCCATTCAGCTCTTTGGTAGAGACGTCCTGCTCTGCTGCTTGGACTCTCACACAGTTAATAACTGCTGTAAAGTCCGGTTGAAATGTTTGAAATGACCGGCTGCTCCTGAAACTCTCCCAGAAAAAACATGTCACTGAAGGTCTGCAGCTTGCAGGGTCTCCCACCAGAACTGATGGAGCAGAAGTCTTCTGACTGTTCAGTAGCACCTACTAACAATTTTAAATACCAGAGGGACACCTAGTGGCCAATGTGACGCATAGCAGGAGGCCTTGAAAATGCTACATCACTGAAAACTGCTTCTGTTTGAGACATTTAAATAAGATTCTTAACACACTGTGTGTCTGCTGTTGGAGAACTCACTTTATTTGAAATAACAGGTCAATAATAACATAACTTACATCTTTTTAACTGGAGAGGAAGAGAAAATCAGATGTTGAACGTTTTAGAAAAGTATCATTGCCTATTCATGATTGCTGATATAATAAAAACTAATTTGAGGAAGAACTATTTAGAGGACAAAGTTATTTCTAATATAACTATTTGAATAATGAAAGAATCATTACGCAAAGACATTTTTGGACAAGTATAGACACTTTAATGTTCTCTAAACTGATTCTGGTCAGTTCATTGCAGCAGTAACACCTTTTTCCAGCTAAAATCAAGAAATTCTGTCTTCTAGTCCAAAAATCGATGAAAAATCAGATGTTTTATTGTTCTCCATGCACCTGAAGTAAAAGGCATCATGTCATGTTTCCGAAACAGAAATCAGCTTTCAGTGTAGAGAGTTCTATTTCATCCAAATTCAGCCAAATAACAGATGAAAAGACGGTGACTGAGATACTTTTCCATGGTCTGATAAAGAGAGTTTGGTCAAATTTTATTTTAAAGTTCCATCATTTTCCCCAAGCTCAATTGGTACATTAATTAATACCAATTGATTGCAATTATAACCTTCAGTCTTTTATCCAATATGCAGCAAATTATCTAAACATTCAATAACGTAAAATGTACCTACAGGTAAGCATACAATTCAACATATATATGGAGAAAATCAGTTATACAAACCGCCTTCTCCAGGAAACTTTGTAGGAAATTAGGCCATCTTCAGACATTTGCTGAATAAATAATTATGTCTTTTTCATTTTTAAGACAGAATCATCCATGTGTTGAGTAGTAATAGTAGGTTATATGTCTTTATATAATATGTGTTTATTTTGGGATGAAGTTCTTTATTCTGTGGTTGAGAAGTAAATATTTGAGGTATCAGACTGCAGCCACACAGATGTGTTGAAAGTATAAAATCCTTTAAAAGATTTAAAAAGTTAATGACGCAGCCAGATAGAGAATCTGTAAACTGCTCCAGCAAGCAGAAAACATGTTCTCCTGCAGCTTTTTCTGATTCCTCACACATTCGAAATGATCCCATTCACCAAGAAAATAAACTATAATGACTGCTCTCCCCCCTCCTCTCTGCTGTTGTTATCTGTCAGGCAGCACATTCCCCCCTCATCATTTTACACTGTAAAATTGCATTTTTACATAACTCAATTATCTCCAACCGCTCAATTCATCTCCTGCTATGTGGCATTGGCGCAAAAGGAAAAAAAAAAAAAAAGTTCCATTATATGTGTGAAATAGCCTGTGCCAAATTGAGACTGAAGTATTATTTTCTATTTCTGTCTCTCTCTCTCTTTTTTTCCCACTTGTCTTCATTTGCAGAGGAGCTGTACTACAGGATTTCCTTTGTGGTGGATGTTAGCAGCTCGTCACTCATACAGGCTACCGTTGAGAAAGCTGTGGCTCTCTGGGTAAGATATGTCCAGCTTTATGTAGCCAGAGCTGCACTTTATAATAGCTTTATAAGGTAATTAATGCAAGGTCAGTCTCATTGGCCCCCAGATGGCAGCAAGAGTGAAAAACTTCAGAAGCTATTTTCCAAAACGTCAGAACAGCTTTTTATTGCGCTCTGAACTGTTTCCAGAGAAAAAAGCTCCAAAAAGCCACTGTGCACTACCTGCTCAGCACCAAATAGCAAACAGACACAGTTAGCTGTAGACTAGCTGGTGAACATAGTGGAATATTTAGCAGCTAAAGAGCCAGATATTTCCCTCAGGAGTTGGTACAGAGGAAAAACAGAGCTAAAAGAGAGTGAATATTGGACATTGACATTCACCAGGTGGACACAAACACAAATGCATGATAATGTTGCTCTGTAACTGCTGGATGTGGAAATAATCAACAGCATTCAGTGGAGCTAATCCTCCAGTCGCTCTGTGAATTATTGAGAAGATAACTTCCATCCAGTGACGTGTAGTTTGGGCAAACGGTGTGTATCTTCAGATGGAGTAGATTGAAGATGGAGCCCAATATGTTTATACAAATGTAGAATAATAGAAGTTGTTTAATTGGTTAAGTGGCTGATTTGATTTGTCTTCTTCTTACAGTTGAATCAAACATTTCAGAACTGGACCCATGTAGTCCACGTGGACTCCGTCAGGTAAGTCATCTAAGTTTCATCTGTGGTGCTGCAGAAGGATACTTAAGGATAAGCATTTGTACAACATTGTCTAGACCTGGGTCACATATTGATGTTTGCAAATATTTGATGGTGGTTGTTAAGCTGTCAAGCATTTTTTTAATTTTTTTTTAAATTTAATTTAAAGAAATATTTACTCTTTAGGCCTCTACAATATGGAAGAGCAGATATTTAATAACAACAGTAGAACTTATTTTATTCCAAAACAGATACAACAGCGTTTTGGAGAATTCATTTCAGGGCATTTATTGATCTCACAGATGTATAATGGTCATTCTGTGCTGAAGAGCAGTAAAAACCTGAACTTAGAGCTTGTTTGACCCCCAGTGTACATTCAGTGTATATACAAGCAAACCTTTTCTGGCTGAAAAGTGGTTTAAAATGACTTCTCACTGCTGTTTTTTCACCCCTTCAACCTTTCTTCTCTCCAGTGTCCAGCCTAGTTCAAAGACTGGAGGTGACACAAGGTAAAACAATCATTTTGTGACTTTGCTGCATTGAATTTGTCGTTTACTGTCTATACCAGCTGAAAAAAGTATATTAAATCCACCTCAGAGTTTTTTGAGTGTTTCCATTTCAAACTGTTTTTTTTTTATGCACGATTCAGATTGTTGTCTGTTATAATCCTTTCAAATCTTTGAGTCTACACTGTCAGCAGTTTAGTAAAAGTTTTTTTTTAATCTCCACTCTCACCTCCAGTTATTCGTGCCAGGCCCTGCTGGTTTATTCTTACATCACCAATGAGAGTCTGGGTGAAAATGCTGTGACTGACAGACTTAAGAGCAACACAGTGATAGGTGACAGCCTGCAGATGAAGACCACCCCCACCCCCAATGTCCAATTAATTGGTGAGAATCTACATAGTGTTTAATTGTATATCTTATTACAATAATCATTCAATTGCTATGTAATATATTAATTTAGCAACTGATTTAATGTTTATTTTATACAGTAACAATATGTCAGGACATAAACATTAATCATTTATTTGGGTATTTGTTTGTATGTTATGAAATACAACAACGGCACACAAAAAAACAATCAAATTTGCTGTAAAAATGAATAAAACTGTAACAAAACTGTCAAATTTGGTGTATTGTCACCAGTTAAGATCATCATTAAGTTCCAATAGGAAGTACAACACAATAATTACCCCAGTAAACATACACAAACATCACACGAGAGTAAAAGTAAAACTAGTAAAATCCAATACAGTACTTTTGTAATTCTTAAATTAGCTAGAATGCTCTATTAGCAACACATTAGCCTCAGACTGTAAACTACAGAAAAAAAACAATTTAATACCTCCAACCACAAATCAAAAATCACAAAATAGCACCAATAAATAGAGTAACTTCAGATTATTGTTTAACAAAAGCATTTAGAGACTAAACAAAAGGTCAGTCAGTATTTTTTTTGTCACAGATGGGGACAAAATGGTGGATGTAACAATGTAAATTAAACTTCTGTACAGCTCCTGTGGTGGTTGCTATGAGTAACCGAATATTCAACTGAAACTAATGCTGGTGGGAAAACATTTACCTCGTTTTTATCTTTTGATTCAATGGCCTCACGCACTGATGAGTTTGAACTGTTTATTTCTTTTTATTTAAAAACTAAACTATGCTAAACTGATCATTTTAGCTATGTTAGCGTTAGCAGCTGGCAATGTCAACTGGTCATCTCAGCTGCTAATAGCCTGACTCCTGATCGGCCGGTCAATGTCCGTCTACATCGTGGGGAGAAAATGATCCAATGAAGTGATCTGTGCATCTCTTTGGTAATATACCACTGGCTCTAATGTCTCTGCAGCGATTTCATATGATATAATTCCTTTTGGGAGATAAATGTCGGCCTCATAGATGAAATCTAACAATAGTTGCTGCCATATTAGTTTGTCTGAAGGCAAAGTGAAGCTTCATGTTTTTACTGGACAGAACAACAGCGCTCTATATGTACAGATATCACCCCATTCATTTTATTTTATTAAGTGTCCTCCCATCCTCAGAAGTTTGTACTCCGGAATTGAACTTGCCAAGTCCTCAACACACCTACCTGACTCACTAACACTTTATTTTATCACCAAAATATAACCTAATTGGCAGAGAGATGCAGTAAATTATGTTATTCGGCCTGTAATGTAGCTAAAATAAAAATCCAAACTGTTGTGTAGCTTAATAAAATAAAACAAAATTTAATATAGACTGATTTATTCATTTTAATACATTTATATTTTTTGAAATGTGATGATATCTGTACATATAGAGCCCCAGAGGCAGTGCTGTTGTTCTGTCCAGTAAAAACATGAAGCTTCACTTCACATTCAGACAAACTATTTGGCAGCTACAATTGTTAGATTCCATCTGAGACCAACATTTGTCTTCCAAAAGGAAATATATCATACATCAAAATGCTCCAGAGACATTACAGCCAGAGGTAAATCACCGAAGAGCTGCACAGATCACTTCATTGGATAATGTTTTCCTCAGAATGACGACAGACATTGACCGGCCGATCATCTCAGGAGTCGGGCTGCGAACAGCTGAGATGACCGACTGGTCTCACTCGGCCAGCAGCTCCTCACATCTCTGAAAACATTGGAGCAAATTTCCAAACAGGCATTATTTGGATAAACTGACCACATATTGGGAAAACTTAATAAAGTGACATATTAACAGTCCTAGAGCAAAAATTACAACAGCTTTTAGCCTGCTTTAAAATCTCCGATATTGCTGGCGGTTGGTATGAAATGCATTCTGGGATACTTGGCTGTATACTTCAATGTGAACATACATTCATTTAGAAGGCAGTATGCAGTACATACTGATTGAGAATGTAGTAGGCAGTACGTTGGTAGGCAGCTCTGAACACAGCCATAGTCTTGACAACTATTGGATGGATTGCCATGAAATCTGGTACAGAGATTAATGTCATCTTCAGGATTTATGGATTAAAACAAACTAATTACATTCCAGCCTCAGCTTCACTTTGTGTTTAGTGCAAATTAGCAAACATTAGCATGCTAGTTTAGTGCATATTAGAACTAGCGTGACTAAAACAAAGACATTTTAATAGAAAGCTGAAGTGAAACAACAAATTCTTGTTTCATTTCCTGAAGTAAGAAAACCTCAACCTCACATTTGTAACTACGCTAATAAGTAAAAATCCAGCCTTGGAACAGAACCTTTCTCAACAGTATGTCATGTTGTTCGCTCCATATGTTTAGATAAAAATGGTAGTTTCTTGAAAAACAATCAAATATGGTTCAAAATCTCTGCCATTGCACAATCTTAAGAGACACAATGCATTTTTGGGCGGTTGGGTATGTCCAATAAGCTCATGTTGCATACTTATTCTTGCTAGTATACATCTGGGTATTTCTTATGTACACAAAATCCACATACTATGCAGTTGGAACAATTTGACGTCATGCTTAGTATGAGTAGTACATTAGTATGTAACTCTGAACACAGCCTCTCTCTCTTTTGGGACTGTAGCGGTATATCTCTGGATTCTTATTTCATTTATCTTTTTCATATGTTATCGTTTAGATGTGCAGCCAAAATATTGGAATAACTCCTCTGTCCCCTCCTGATAGAAAACTGTCCAGAGGAGAATCCGCTTCACTACCTCTGGCCTGAGAGCAGACCCACCGTCACTCAGTTCCTGCCCTGCTTCCCCAACAAGAAACAGAACGCCTCCAGGACCTGGTAACACACACACATCCACAGACGGACACATACAACACAAAACATACTGAATGTAGATGAGTGGACTGAATATAAAACTGAATCAAGGTTCTTTTATTTATTTATTTTTTTACAAATTGAGCCTTTTTTGAACGTTTTTGAAGGACCATAATAGTTTTTGTATTTTTTTGGCCATTTACTACATCAACATCCTTGACCAAGACATTTGATTGGTTTCCAATCATTTCAGGATGTCATGAAAACCAAGTCAAAGAGACCTGAGTTTCTTAGTTTGTCACATCATGTATTAGGGCCACAACTAATTATAATTTTCATAATCAATTAATCTGCAGATTATTTATTTGATTTAATAAATTAATCATTTGGCTCACATAACATCAGAAAAGAGTTAAAAATGCTCATTACAATTTCCTAGAGCCCAAGGTGATCTCATCACGTCTAAAACTCCAAAATATTCACTTTACTATAATGTTAAGGCAAATAAAAGCAGAAAAATATCACATCTGAGAACAAGAGAACATTTCAATTTTTTTATCTGAAAAATTAAATGTAAATGATTGTTTCAAAATAGTTACAGAGTAATATTCAGTTGATCAACTAATCGATTATTTAATAGTTGCAGCTCTGGCATTTATTTTGGTTAAAAGTATGTTTTTGTTCACATGGTAATTCAGATTTATTTGACCAGTCTGCGCTGCATCACCACACAGTAATAACACAATTATGACTTAAGTCAAAGCAGACGAAACAAAAATCACAGTGGAAAACTTGACTGTCCTCACAAGAAAAACCTCGTCATTGGCTGTTCCAAAGCATCTGTATAAAAATGAAATTTTAATAACTTCAACAGTGATACTTTCAGAAACAAAATCCTTCTCTTATGTGCTCTTTGACCCTGATCCTGGTATTTCCAGGACAGGATATGCCTTGAAGTCCAAGTTGTTGAGCTCTCACTCTGAGCGTTATGACACAGTGAATTATTCTGCATTAATCACATAAAACCAAACAATAGATCAGTTTGTTCTCACCTTGTGTTAACAGATGGTTGACTCGCACTGTGGTGTGCAGTCTGTGGAGGATTCTTTGTTAAACCCCATCCGGAGGGTTATGAAGTGGAAGATACTGTCTGCTGTTGATAAATCAAACTTATTCATCCTCTAAACTTAATTTGTTTTTCCCTCATGAGATATTACACAGCTGATAGTGATCTATGAGTTACTGATACAATGGGCAGGATGTTTGCAGGTGCATTCTCTCTAATGGCCACCAGGGGGCGACTCCACTGGCTCCAAAAATAAGTCAGATTGTATAGAAGTCTGTGAGAAAATGACCCATTTCTCACTTGATTTATTACCTTAGTAAACACTTTCCTGATGAGTTTATGGTCTCAATCACCAGTTTCAAGTCTTCTTCAATACAGCATGATGTTCATTTTGTAAATGATGGCCCCATTTAATTTAATTTTGACAATAAATCAGGGTATGCTTTAGGTCATGGCTACATTGTGATTGACAAGTTGCTACCACTGCGACAACCTTGGTTAGGAAACGTTAAGATGGCGCAACCCCAGATTCACAGAGTATAGGCTTAGCCGTCGCTATTTTAGTGTGTTTTCAGTTCAAGAAAGTTAATTGTAACATTTTGGTCACGTAAGAAGTCTTGTTAAGCATTTGGTTGTATTCTCTAAGGAGTCAGATGTTCAGTTCTTCTGATAAGTACATTTTGTTGCTCCGTTTTTTTTCGCTAGTTCAAATTAGCATTAGTATTATCACAGTTAACCATAGACTGTAAATGCACCATGCTAACCAAGCTAGCAGCTAGCAGTAAGGTCAGATTCACCTTCTTGTCCAAATATGGTCACTTCTCAACACTTCTGGCTCCAAAAAAACGATATGGCAACAATCAATATGCCAAACTTGAGGCTTCATAACACAAGTCCACAAATCAGCAGGTGATGCCATGGTGGCTACATCCATTATTTTTATACAGTCTGTGCGGCAAACACGAATCAGGCAAAAACAGGCTTATTAGAGACCTTCTTTTAATTATAACTCTCCCTGTTTCTTATTACTGTCACATACAAAACCAAATGTAATAAACAGATAATGTCAACAGTTTTCATACTAAATTTACACCTAAAATCTAAAATGTCTTGTCCACGTATTCATGCTCTCTCTGTCTCTGTCTCTGTGTCTCAGTTTGATCAATCGACAGAACTACTCGTCCCACTGGTCAGTTGCAGACTTCAGTAACTGCACGGACATTGACACCATCGAGGTGTCGGCAGGTATGCTCAGCCGTCAGCCAATCGCAGACTCAGAGTAAATCACAAGTTGAAATTGATGTAAGATGGGCAGAACCTAAACCAGAAAAATATATGTATATATACATATTTAACAAATGAGATAGACAGATACCACAGATTCAGTAACTCTAAGTAGTCAGAAGAATGAAACAGTTATTTACTGAAAAAGGTGACTACGGGCCCTGGTTGTGCACAGATGGGAGGAGAGGAACAAACGAGAGGGAGCTTCATTCAAATTAGGCAGTGCAAAGAAAGTTGTTGGTTATTTTGGTGGAAATCAGGTCTTAGACTGACAACAACATCAAACATAACACTTGGATCAAATGCACAATAATAATGCAGTAATGTAGAACACACCCACCGACTAGTAGATGTGCTTAAATCTGCAACACAAATTAATGTTTAATATGGTTGAAGTGGTTATAATCAATATTTTTCATAATAACAATGTCTAAGCCGTCAGTGTGTAATGTGTTGGTCGTGGCTCATAGTGATGAACCTACAGAGAATTATCAGCAACTCTGCAGCTCTACTTGGCTTTGCAGAGCTTTATAGCAAGTTTCAGCTCATTGTTTAACCGTCCGGCTGCAACTTTCTCGTTTTGGTTCACTCTCAGCTCTCTCATAACATTATTTTCGGCCGCAGGAGGCAGCTGGTTTCAGAGAAAAAGCTCTAAAAACCCGATGTACACCACCTGCCTCTGACCTGTTTTGCACTTTCCTATGATAAAATAGTATCCAGGTGTTTAAAATTAAATGTCCTTTCTTTGCTAAATCAGTTGTTTTGTGTGTTTTCGTGCAGAAAATGCAGCTGAGGTGGCGGTCCAACTCGCCGAAATCTCCGACAACAAGCTGTCCAATGAAGAGGTGAGAATCCATGTTTCTGTGTTTGAAAAAAGAGGAGGAGGAGGAGAAGAAGAATAAATTCTTCATCATGTGCTATGTCTCTCTTTCTCCAGGTGTCTAAAGTGGTGACGAAGGTGAAGCAGCTGGTAAACGTAGCGAAGATCAACTCCACGTTGGCCACCACCGTCGTCACCATCATCTCCAACGTCATGACGAGCTCTGAGACGGCGCTCGCTAGCACCTCCGAGAAGTATGTTCATCATCTGCTATCTCTACTCTGTTCTACTGTACTGCTACTGTACTCTACTCTACCTCTACTGTACTATTATTTCTGTACTGTGCTCTACCACTACTGTACTTCTACTGTGCTGTGCTGTGATTTACTCTACTGTACTGTGCTCTATTTTATGGTACTTTACTGTACTTTACCTCTACTGTACTGCACTGAAGTTGAATGTACTTTACTACACTGCACTCCACTTTATTCTACTCAACTCTATTTGTACTGTACTGTGCTGTGCTTCACATTTTTCTACTCTACTCTATTCAACCAGAGGGCGCTGTATTTACTCTACTATAATTTATTATTCAATCTCTATTGTTCTTATACTGTATTTTTTCTATTATTCAATCATTACTGTACTTTACTTTACTCTACTGTACTCTACTCTACTGCACCATGTGATGTACTGTACTTTGTACTCTACTGTACTTTACTGTGTTGTACTGCATTCTACTCTACCTCCACTGCAGTTTACTGTACTCTTACTGCACTGGACTTTACTGTACTCGATTATACTCCACCTGTACTATACTGTACTGCCTTATCTTATCTTAATTTAAAAGTACAGAGTTGCAGTATTTTGTGTTTTCCTTCAGTTATATTATATTACATGTTATGTACAAGTTTTGCTACAACCTGTCGTGTTGTGTCTCCTCACATCTCTTAAAATAACTGTTGCACTACATCATCATACATGGCGTTATTGGTAATTTAATGGTACTGCTTAACATCAGGTAGTGTGATGTTACAGTGCATTTTTTATTTTTACACCATATGATTTTTCTATGTGTTCTATCCAGCTTCTCTTTCCCCCTCTAGTTCTATTTTCCTGCTCTCCTTTTTTTCTGCTTTTTTTTCTCTGTTTTTATTAATTTTCCTGATTCTGTTTATCCTTTGTACTTGTTTACTTAAAGAACATTTAAAGTTGAATTCTCACTGTCTGTCTGTCTCTGTCTCTCCCTCAGAGCTCTGAAGACTGTAGACGAGCTGGCTCAGAAGGTCGAGTTCGATGGTCCGTCCATCAGTATCACCTCCAAACATCTCGCTTTGGGGATCTCGGCCCTCAACACCACCATGTTCAACGGGACGTCCTTTAGCGCCTTCATGCCTCCAAACACCACTGACCCAGAGGTAACATTAAGACTCTCATCTGTTCACTGAGGTCTATTTTATTATAAGAAACCTTCTGATTGTCACTTATAGATAAAAAAAAAAAACGGCTTATATGTCTTTGAATTTAGTTTGACTGTTGATTCTCTCCTCTTCTCTCCTCTCTCAGATTTATTTTGAATCAGAGAAATCTAACGCTTTAGCTCAGGTCACCCTCCCTGCATCTCTGCTGTCCGAGGCCGAGGTCGACAGATCGTCTCTGTCCAGAATCAACTTTATGTTCTTCAGCAACGTAAACCTCTTCCAGGTCAGCCAGTCTGTTGCAGAGGAAAAAATCTTAATCTGGATAAATAAATTCAGATACCAGAAAGTAACTTTGATGAATTCCTGATAAAAGTTCTTCATTGATTTTCTCTCGTGTCTTTTTAGAAAAAGCAGGGCAAGCTGTCTTTGAACAGCTACGTCGTGGCCAGCAGTGTGGGGAACTTCTCCATCAATAACCTGGAGCATCCAGTAGAGATCGAGATTGTTCACCTT
This sequence comes from Thunnus thynnus, assembly GCF_963924715.1. Lineage (NCBI taxonomy): Eukaryota > Metazoa > Chordata > Actinopteri > Scombriformes > Scombridae > Thunnus > Thunnus thynnus. The sequence goes on along the minus strand of NC_089534.1, from coordinate 6,457,736 downwards.
TCTGAAAAGGTACAGATTAAAATGTTTACCTGCACATGTGTGTGTACATGAAGGTTTGCAGTGTGTGTATGAGAGGCATTGTGCTTTTTAATGCATTACAGTTCTTTTTTCTTTTCATTTTATTTCTTTTGTTCTCTATTTGTATTTTTTTCTTTTTGATTTTATGTCTGTCTTTGGTTTATTGAACTTTAATCTTTTTCTTTTCATTTTTATTTTTTAATTTTACTTAAAATTAAATTTTTTGTTTTTGTTTTTGTTATTTTTTTCTTTTTATTTCATTTTCTTTTTTGTTTTTATAATTGTATTTTTTTTTTCATTTTTATTTTATCTTTAATGTTTTGTTTTTTATTTAATTTTCTTGTTCTGTATTTTATCTTGTTGCTGTTTTATCTTTTCTCTTTAATGTTTAATGTTTTCAATTTTTTTATCATCTTTTTATTTCACTTTTATCTTTTTCTGTTTCTAATATTTGATTTATCTGAAATATTATATATCAAATATTTAAATTGGTTCATATCTGTTTTCTTACGTCTTAGCTTGTTTCTTGTGCTGCTGTAACAGCTGCTAGAGATTAATAGAGTCCTGTAGATAATGCTTTTACTTTACGTGAAGTGTAATTTACTAAACATTCAGAAAAGTTTTCTTGATAATTGACTCAATAGATCTCCAGGTGAAGAAAATGTCTTGAATCTAATAAATCATGTTGAAAATGAAACCGGTTACTGATGATTGCAAGTTGAATCTGAGAGGCTGCTTTCGTGAACTTGATACTATTTAATATTTCTTCTTTCCCGTCAGCCTTCTGTGACTCCACACTGCATGTTCTGGGACTTCAGCATGAACAGTAAGTCTGTCTGCATCTGTCGTCACATCACTGCAAATGTTTCAGGTTCACCACGGGTCCTCACATCTGCGAGGAGTCATTTACCTCTCTACAAGAAACAATATACATCAAGTGCTCTGAGAACAAATATCCCATCTGTTGAAGTCTCATCCACTGGGACTCTGATGGTTCTGAAATGACCTTTTTGGGTTATTTGTCAGTGGTTCTGTCACCTCATTCCTGCAGATGTTTCCTTCTAATCATCAGGTTTAGAATTTTTTTTCAGTGTCACAGTAACCCAGTTGTAGGGTTAGGGTTAGGGTTAGGGTATGTTCATCCACAGTGTAACCCACAGCTAACTTATATTGGCTGAATTGAAAATATCCAGACTTAAGCATAATTATGGACTTGCAGACTTAAAGGACAGGTTCACAGTTTTACATGTCTGTCTTAAAAAACAGTCAGGTGCCTAATAGGTTTCCTTGTTGTAATCATTCCTCCTGCTCATACTGACCATTAGAAGATCCCTTCATGATTGGGGACAAAATCCACAGTCCTCCTTCTGTGCAACAATGTAATGTACTGTATGTAATATGAATCTAATATGAAGCTTCAGCCATCCACATTAGTCAGATCAAGTAGATATCTTTCACTGTTACAGTCTTTTTAGTGCCAAAGTCCAACAGGGAAACACTGTCCAAGGAAACACAAAGAGGGAATTTGATGCTAAAAAGACTGTATATGTGGCAGATATCCACTTGATATGACTAACTCAGACTGCTGAAGCCTCATATAAGCTTCAGATAAACACTGAAATATATTTTTGCACAAAACAACTGTGTGGAAACCCACTTACACTGAAAGTGCAGGGAAAGTATGAACAATAGGAATGATTACAGCATGAAAAACATGTTCATTTGGGCTTATGACTGTTGTTTGAAGACACCCTGTAGAGAAGACTTTTCAGTAGTTTCTCCAGAAACAAACATTTACTGCTTCCTTTTTAAGCTCTAGGTGTGGAAGGTATCGAGGTGATTGTGATGTAATACCTCTGTGTTGTCACTAGATGGAGACGGAGGTTGGAATGGAGAAGGCTGCGAAACGTCTAAAGAATCCACCAGCAACAAAACCATCTGTCTCTGTTACCACCTGACGCATTTTGGCATCCTCATGGTAACACTCACACTCACTGCATCACACATGCTAGAAATAAAAGCTTTCTTACAGGTTTTCTCAGTTGCTCCGATGCACTTTGCTCAGTTGTCTTTTTAAAACTGCAAAACTCCTCATGCATTTGCTGAACGTTTAATGATTTCTGGTTATTTTCACACAGTTCTATTCACTTTTCACATATTTATCACATATAAAATGATGGTTTTCGGAACAGTTAGGGGTAATATTAAACTAAAATAGCATCTTAATGCTACAAGATATGCATTTATTTATGTGAAAGCAAATATTTTGATCCCAATCAATGCTTTAATTCCAATGTTTATACTTATTTTCTCTAAAAGTTAACGTATTTGGTCATTCTTTGTCTCTCTTGTATGTTTAGTTTGGTTTTTGTTCTCTTCTTCATCTCTTCTCTCCTAAAAGTGATCTGACTGTACTTTGTGTCACTTTGCCCTCTCTCTCCAGGACATCTCTGGAGTTTCACTTCACATCGATGCAAAAAACAACAAGATTCTGACCTTCATCACCTACATCGGCTGCGGCATCTCCGCCATCTTCTCTGCCGCCACGCTGCTCACTTACATCGCCTTCGAGTGAGTCTGCTGTTCAGCTGCGGGGCTGTGCTGCTCATTATTCTACATAGTAATCTATATTTCGGGTCTTTCCTAAAGTGCATCACACAGACTGCAGCCACAGCATTAGTTTGCATGTTAAAACGCCAAAAAAGTCTGTTTTCTAAAGTCTACCTGGATCTATAAACCTCCCTGAAACATGAGAACGTTTCTCAGCAGCTACACCGTATGTGAAAGAAATTTAACAAACCAGTTGTTTAAGTGGTTATGACGGGTGACTGTGAATATGTGAAACTTCAACCACATCTCTTTTTCTTTTACTCCCAACAGAAAACTGCGGCGTGACTACCCCTCCAAGATCCTGATGAACCTCAGCACATCCCTGCTGTTCCTCAACATGGTGTTCCTCTTGGACAGCTGGTTGGCCAGTCTGAAAACCGATTGGCTGTGCTTGTCGGTGGCTATCTTCCTGCACTACTTCCTGCTGACCTCCTTCACCTGGATGGGTCTGGAGTCCATCCACATGTACATCGCTCTGGTCAAAGTCTTCAACACCTACATACGCCGATACATCCTCAAGTTCTGCATCGTCGGATGGGGTGAGCAATGATCGGGTTTTAAATATGTTACAATGCTAAAACAATAACTTTTATACTTTCATTTATTCTATTATTTATTTATTTCTTCAGGAGGTTGGTTAGATCAATTGAACTCCAGTGTGCAGTATAGTCAGGATCTCTCAACATGCACTGTTTGTTAAGAATCAATGCATGTGATTAAATAAATACCTCAGTCTCCATAGTAAAGTCCTTATGGCTCTGAATTTTGTCTTTTACTCATCTCGCTAAAATCTGTGATTTCTGTTTATTAAGAACTTTACAAGATGGGTGAAAACCTGATTAAAAAAATATAAATTTTATAGTTTAACCATTTTTAAAATGTTGTGTGAACTTTTTCCTTTTCATTCCCCTAATTTGTACGTTTATGAAGCAGATTCATGAAAGCTCCATGATATCCATGAATTTTTTTGTTCAAGTTGAAACGTTTTCAACTCATGCGGACGCCTCTCATGCTGCGACTAATCACGTCTCTCCATTGACTTTATATGCAATCATGCCAACACTTAACTTCGTCCTGACACATGGTCAGTGGATCCATTGCTAGCTAGCTTACAGCTAACGTGGCTCCAGCGGTCAAATTTGTTCAATTTCTGTTCGAACACACCTTTAGGAAAGTTTTGTATCGTCCCCTTAAGTCCTTTTTCTATCTCTATTTGCCCAATTCTCTATTTGCCCATCTCCGACACCAATTAATAGTGTGATGTGCAGTTTTATTTGTAAGTAAAAGACTTTACAAACCTCGAGGAAACTTTATTCAAAGAGTTTTCTGTAACACTGCCGATTTGTGATTTTATCCTCATTCATATAAATACGATAACAGGCAGCACATATAAATAGCGTTGCAGCAACAAAGTGTCAAGAAAAAGGAGAGTGGAGCTCTGACGCTAACCTGTTGATGGCGTTTCTTCTTCCAGGTCTTCCTGCCGTGCTGGTGGGGATTGTCGTCGCCGTGGATAAAAACTCTTACGGCCTGCAGGTGTACAGCAGAAGAGAGGAAGGAGAGGGATCCGCAGATTTGTAAGTTACCGCTCATTTACAATAATAAATCAATGTATTTATCTATAGTGAATCGTGTATTAGTGTGTGAGTTTTCAAACATGGCTCAGAGTCTGTGTCTCTCTCCTCAGCTGCTGGATCCAGAATTCATTCGTCTTCTACACCACCTGCGTTGGTTACTTCTGTCTTGTGTTTCTGCTGAATGTGGCCATGTTCATCGTGGTGATGATGCAGATCTGCGGCCGCAACGGCAAACGCAGCAACCGCACGCTACGAGAGGAGGTCTGTGTTTCCGATAAAAGAATGTTTTAAGAAGAGATTTAAAAGATGTAGCAGTAAGATGTAGATGTAATAATGCACTTGAACCGTGACTCACTGAAGGATGAAGAGGAAAGAAAGGAGCAAAGAGAAAAACAAGGGAAAGGGACATTAAATAAAATAAAAAAAGGATAGAAAAACATTAAAACTCTACAATGAAAACAAAGAGGTTTCAGCACCAAAAGTCGGGAAGAATAAATCAAAGTTACTTTTATTGTCTCCCGTAGGAGAGATCTGACTGAGATTACGGGAACTGCTGCATCATCACAACACATTAAACAAGAACACACATGCAGACGCTAGACTGAGATAAAATAACAAACTCATTCTGTTAAAAAAAAGATAACAATTTGGAGGCACCTGAAATTAAACAGGTTCCCACTCTTCTGTTGTGATACAGGTTCTACGAAACCTGCGGAGCGTCGTCAGTCTCACCTTCCTGCTGGGTATGACGTGGGGCTTCGCTCTGTTTGCCTGGGGACCCGTCAGTCTGGCTTTCATGTATCTGTTCTCCATCTTCAACTCACTGCAAGGTAACTCGAGAGTGACTTATTCAGCTACACAGCTGGTCTCTGGCCTCCAGTTCTTCTCTTACATGGATGCATAATGAGGGAAAAATGACACCAAATGTGATGTTTAAACTGACAAAGTATATTGTATGTTGTTACACAAATACTTACGACAAACATGCGGTTTAAATTCTACATGTCCTATCTATACAGCATAGGGAACTGGGTCAAATCTTATCTAGTAGAGCTTTACTAAGGCTCACCATGACTTGTAGCTTCCTCTGTCCTTCCTGCATTGAAATACCTTGAAATACTGCATGATGGTGCCTCATCTTGGATTTTGTACAAATGCATTGGTGTTCCAAGTTTATTTAATCTTTATTTAATCAGGCAGACTCATTGAGATTAAGATCTCTTTTCCAAGAGAGACCTGAGAACAAGAAACATTCATAAGACAAGAACACAATCAGCAGACAGAAACAACACAACTACACAATAAAAAAGGAATTAATAAAAAGTTACAAGAGTCTGGAGAAAGATTGTTGATATTTGAACACCCAAACAAAAACACCCCTCCTTTCATGCTTCCTCAGAAGCTCCGCCCCCTGAATTCATGGACGCGCATTGCCAAGGCAACGACCAAAAGAGAAATATGGCGGGATCCAGAGCAATGCGTCAGCTGTAGAGTAACTTCTGTTCTCACGCTTTATCAAGCAGGAAAAAAATTAATCTAATGTGAGCACAACAGTCCATCCACACTCTGCCTCTCTGCGGCCTCCCCAGCTCTCACTCGACCTGCAGCCGTCTGTCAGCTGCAGCTCCTGGAGAGCTGAGAGGACAGCGGCCAGACAAACTGTCTTCATTCCATTTAAAAGGTGCATAGTTCCCGAAACCAGTTCTGCCAACATTAGTGCATACCTGAAGGATATCTAAAGTTAAGTAGCACTGGATTGTGTGCTGTAGTTACTAGATTTAAATGAGAGAAGAGGTGCGAGGTAGAGGTAGAACAACGATGAGTGCGAAATTTGTCATTTGTGATAAAGCGTAATGCACTATGATGAAGTATTTGTATGACACAGCAAGAGTAATGTGGGTACCATTTAAAGTTTTAATGGTACGATAGTCAGGAGTTACTGGTGGAGGTGGAGAATACCATGCACTTGGTCTTTTCTGCATTTAAAACTAGTCTGTGATTAAGAATTAATAATTGGAAAGCATCAAAGGTAGACTGAAGACAAGTTAGGGCCTGGGCTGGGGAGGAGCCTGGGGTGTATAAAATTGTATCATCTGCAAAAAATGGACATTGAAGTACTGATTAGGGAGGATTATGTTATTTATCTATGATGTAAACAGCAATGGACCAAGGATAGACCCCTGTGGCACCCCATTTCCGATATTAAGAGGGCTTGACTGAGAACTTTCAACAACAACAGTCTGACTTCTGTCTGTAAGAGTTAAACCAGTTAAGTGGGCTTCATCTAAACCTACAGAATGTAGTTTATGAAGTAGGATTTTATGATCAACGGTGGTATCAAATGCTTTCGAGAGGTCAATGAAGAGAGCAGTACAAAATTGTTTTTTATCCAGGGAGGAGACGATGTTATCAGTGAGTGAAACTGCAGCTGTTATTGTGCTCTGACCCAGGCAAAAAACCAGACTGTTGTGGCTGTAGTAAGTTTAGTGACTCAATAAAGGTGCATAGTTTTAAATTGACTAATGAATCTAGGATTTTTGCTAAGAAAGGAAGTTTAGATATTGGACAGTGGCTGTTGAGATCGGAGACGTCACCATTTTTGTATAAGGGTACTACTAATGTGCTTTAACATGAAGCTCAAATCATGCCTGTTAAAAAGGTTTGGTTAAAAATATGTGCTAAATGTGGACAGATTAGATACTTAGATGATGAAAATATGGGTCAAAAGGATTTGCATGTTTTTAACCTAAGCAGAGCTTTGTGAACATCTGCACTGCTTACCAAACTAAAACAAAATGTGCAGGCAAAAGAGGCTGAGGCATTGGGAACTCCCTGTGTTGGACAGATATGATAATTGTCTACAGTTGAATCTGCAGACATGTTATTAAATAAAAGACCAGACGAGAGGAAATGGTGATTACAAGCTTCAACTATGGATCATCTATCGGAAATATGACCAGATTCTTGTTTGATTTGTGTTGGGAGATGTGACCGTGGTGAATTCTTAAGAGATGCTACAGTCTCCCAAAATTTAGTGGAACTATCACAGGCAGAGAGAGAGCTGGCTGATAATAATTTGATTTAGCCTCCCTAATCATACTGGTGCAGATGTTTCTTTGTTGCCTAAAGGTTAACCAGTCCTAAGGGGTGTCACTGGATCTAGCCTTGGACCAGGTTTTGTCTCTGTTGGGGAGAACCAAGGACTGTATCTGTTTTAAATTATATGTTTTTCATAAGGGGCATGTCTATCAGCAATAACATTAAAAGATTGTGAAAATTTTTCCAGTGTCACAGCAGGTTCAATAATAGAGAAAGTATTATCAGTGTCAGAGATGAACAATAGAAAATCCTGTAGATTAAAATGCTTGTAATTTAATTTACGTCAAGGGTAAAAACTCCAGAGGTTTTTGTGTGGTCTGTTAGTAAGTATGATATCAATTAATGTGGAGTTAAGAGGATTTTTTAAATTTGGTCTGGTGGGTTTGTCTATGAGCTGAAAAAGATTAAGTTCCAGGCACTGTTCTTATAATCTGTTAGAGCTGTCAGAGAGCCAATCCAGGTTAAGATTCCCCATTATTATTAACTCAGAGGAGGCAAACGGTGACCAGAGCTTTGCAATGTCCTCCAAAGCATCAAAATGTGGTTGTGGTGGTGGTGTGCATGTCCCTACCAAAACAGAGGTCTAACACAATATATTCATATATCTTGAGCTCTTCGATCACATCTAAAAGCGTTGTACCCATCTATAGTAATGTCATTATTTGGGATCTTAGGGGAAAGACATGTTTTAGACAGAACGAGGACATCTGAGGAGGTTTCACTTATCAAAACATGGATATAGTCCATTTTTGGAGCAGGCCTCTGATGTTTAAATGCAACAGTCTGAGTCTGTGGTGCAATTTAAAGTGTTGAGATGATTCAAGTGTAACATGCTCTTTAGATGTGGCAAATGGTGGACGAGAGGGTACAATAGACACAGGAGTTTAACTGATATCTGGAAATTGAAAACATTTGCTTTGTATAAAGTTTTTTTTTATCCATTTGTCAATTGAGTTGGAAGTATTGGTGCAAATTGGCTGTTGAGCTAACCAGTGGTGGAAGTAGTACTGGGATCCTTTGCTTAAGTAAAAGTAGCAACACCACAATGTAAAAATACTCCATTACAAATAAAAATCCTGCATTTGACATCCTACTGAAGTAGAAGTACATCAGATAAATTTAAAAGTGAGCTTTAAAAGTGAAAGTACTAGTTTTGCAGAAAATTGTCCGTTGTGACAACTGGGTATAGGAGAGAAGAAAAAAAAAATCTGACACACAAAGTTTGATTAATTTTTCAGACTGTTCGCTTGACTTTGCTTTTTTATGAAATATTGGAAAGTTTTACCTCTTTGGGCCTCAAACTGTTATTAATTTGGTGGAACTGCGGACAACTCAAACATCTGTAACATGACAAGTAGCCACAGCTACACACAGAGGTTACACGTGAAAGGTTTGGGAAAGTAGTGGTTTAATCTTTAACAATTTTTTGTATTTTATAAGCTTATTTTATATTATTTAACGTAAATTTTTAATCTGAAAAGTAACTAAAGCTGTCAAATAAAAGTAGTACAATATTCCCTCTGAATTGTAGTGGAGGAAAGGAAAATACTCACTACATGTACCTCAAAATTGTATTTAAGTACAGTACATGAGTAATGTACTGCAACATGAGTAAATAACTGCAGCACGTTTACATTGATGTTAAAATGTCTGTGTCTAGTTTGTGATTTTGATAATAGATCATTCTTGCATCAGGCCCAGTGTGTTATTTTGGCAAAGTTATTTTGTCCCTGCAGATAATCATTTATTTTGACCTCCATTTGGAACTCAGAAGGAGAACAACTGTCAAATAAAGGAAAAATAATAATTTAGAAAATCTAAAAAAGTAAAAGACTTTGTCATGTTCATTATCAGATATTTTTAATCCTGGGCCCAAACTAGAAATATAATTTTACTGGACTTCAGGGCCTCCAAAAATGATTAGAACCATACCTAACACTTGTTTTTACCCTCCTGTTTTCTTTCTGCAGGTCTCTTCATATTTATCTTCCACTGTGCCTTGAAAGAAAACGTCCAGAAGCAGTGGAGGAGATATCTCTGCTGTGGACGCTTCAGGCTGTCAGATAACTCAGGTAGACATTTGTCTCTGTCTCTCTGTTTTCTTTAAATGTTACGACAGAACAATGAAGCTGATTCATGTCTCTCCACAGGAGTCCGGTCAAATCTGTCTGCTGGACTACTGCCAGGTTCCCACAGCAGCAGAAAAAAGAGAAAGAAACTTTATTAAAACATAAAACCTAAGTCAACTCGGCTTTGCAGCTAATAAAAAAAGATAAAACAGAGTCGTCTCTGAAAGATCAGGAAGTCCTGCGGCTGCTCTTCAGGTGCAGTCTGTGGATGTGCTGTGCTGGTGCAGTTCATTTATAAGAAGACCTTTATACTTTTGACTTTCATACCAAAAATTCCAAAAACTTTAAGTCTTCATTCACTATTTAATTAGAAAAGCTTCTGAAATGGCATTTAGGCCACAGGACATTTAAACTCCCATCGAAACCGGGATCGAGGTAGGAAGAGATTTGGAGGGAATGTAAGATGGAGGCGGAGGCAGAGAGGTGAAAGAGGAAGGAAGGAAAGAGGAAGGAAGAGAAGAAGGTCCAACATAAAAGTGTCCAAGTTTATATATTAAGTTGAGGTGTTGAATATAAGTATACGGCAACATGTTGCTGCCACCTTGACAAAGAATATTTACTCAGTTTCTTGTTATAACGTGAAACTTCTCTTGTTTTAATGAGATACTTTAATGTTATATTTTTCATGTTATTCTGATATTTTCTCATTATTACAGTTACCAAAATATTCAGTTTTTACAATGAACTTTTCTTGTAATATCAGCACATCACTTTATCTTGTTATATCACAAAACTTTCTTGTTATTTCACAAAACGTATCATAAAAACTAACATGATAAGTTGTTATAACAAGAAAAACATCCAGTTAGTGTCTATGGAGACAATATTGTAGCTTACATTGACTAGAAAAAGTGAAAGTTGCTACACAAGAGCCACAGACTCTGAACAACAACCCATATTAGCTTTCCCGCTAAAGTCTCCTTATCTAACTTACAAACATGAACACACGTTTTGTCCTGCACCTTAGCTTGTTGAACGAGCCACCAAACATTAGCTAGATAGCTAATTAGCTGCTGAGCTGCAGCATATTAAATAGCATGTAAACATACCTGCAGATGTCACTGTGGACCCATTAGATCGTTGCTCTTCAAAATCCCTGTTAGCAACTCCCTGTCTGTCCATGACTTGTAGCTACAGCGGTTTGTTTACTTTGCTAACACCAGTAGCCCGCCAGCTGCTGTCAATCAAACACAGACACGCTGGAAGACAATTAAAAAGATCAAATGTACACAAACCTAACATTTTTTGCTCAGGCTAGCCAGGCTACATTTAGCCCTGTTTTTAACTGATCAGGTGGATATTCATTGATTATTTGGTTTGTTTCATTTGCAGACTGGAGTAAGACGGCCACCAACAACACCAAGAAGGTGAGCTCAGACAACCTGGGCAAGTCCCTGTCGTCCAGCTCGTTCGGCTCCAGCACCGCTAACTGGACCTCCAAGGCCAAAGCTACACTCAACCCCTTCACCAAACGACACAGTGACTCAGGTGAGGCACACACACACTATAAGGTGTATGAAAATGTAAGAAAAATGTAAGAAATGTTCTCAAATGTCTTACTTTGTTCAACCAAAACTCCAAAAGTCAAAGATATTTATTTACAATGATGTAAAACAGTCACATTATCACATATATCAGAAGATTCTTGGCTTTCTGCTTGAAAAGCATGGTTGTCAATTAATTTTCTGTCAATAGACTAATGGATTAATCGGCTAATTGTTGCAACCCACAAACCAGTTTCTCTCAGAACATGATTCCTTTTAACATTTGGCATTTTTAAAGTAAATTTTTCAGGTTTTTCACTGTTTCTTTGGAAGGTTTCTGTAACATCGTCTCACATATTGATGTATCTACCTCTGTGTTTGGTGTGTAGAAAGCTCTACCAACCAATAGCAAGAGTGGAGGACCAACGGAGGTAAAGCTAAAGCTGATTGGCTGATTGACACCCTGCTTCCAGTGATATGCCGCATTTCCCAAAATGTTTGTGGTCAAAGTAAATCTGGAAATTCTCCATTAAAAATTAAAAAAACAAAAAACAAATTTGAATTGGTCAAGAAGATTTTTCTTTTTAACATCTTTGCTAGCAGACATTTTGGGACAGCAGCCACTGTGTGTTGTGATTGGCTGGTCACTGTGACATCATATGCCATCCATCTTGTTCCCAGCCTGAGATACACTGAGTGGGGAGGAGCTCCATTTTCACCAATTTGACACATGACTAAAACTACAACTCCACCCACCCAGAGAAACCCAGGGTGCAGAAACAAGCACGCCCTGACAGACTGCTTCCAAGCTAACATCTGCCACGTTTAACTGCAATCTGTTTGGATTGTTAATCAGAACACAGTAACAGCAGGCTTACGCTGCGGTTTACACACGACTCAGTAACTGATGTCATAATTTGGGGTTTGCTCATAAAAATTAACAACAAATGTGGAGGAAGATTTTGGCAAAGACGAGCATGAAGTCAAACATTGAGGTAATTAAGTCCCATTGAGACATCTCTTCAAACACCTGTTCTCTAAATTACACAGAAAAACACTTTTAAAACCTTATTTTAATAAAAAAGCTTTTGTAAATTTGTTTAATGTGTCCCGAAACTGTAACAGAAATGACATGGATCCATGCAGGGAAGTGACAGAGAAAAAGGTTTTAGGACGCCTGGGTGTTTACAAAAAATAATGTTTTTGGCATATTTTTGAAGAGTTTTTGTGCCTAATAGTGTTGTTATCTCCTCTTCAATTTTTCAGAGATCAGAAACTTTTTAATCTCAAGTTACAATACATTACAAGCAAACTCAAAACTTTATTTACATCCATTTTTCTGCTTAAAATATAAAATCCAACTGAAATTAAATGGGGTTTTTTTTTTTGCTACATCATACAGATCTGCTCTGTAAATCACATGTCCTGTGTTCTCTTTTAAGAAAAAAATTAGAAACCAAAAGGGAGAAATTTAAATTTTCTATTTTTGTCTCCATAGATAGATTACTTATTTTCATACAGCCAATCAAATTGTTGCAATTTAAGCCATATTTGCATAAATCAGTAACATTACCCTTCTATTATAAGCAGACGGCCATTCTAGTCAAGTTTCCATCCAAATATAGTGCAAATTTGAACCGAATTTCCAGAAAGTTGACAAGAAAATGCCAGTGCCATTAAATGATTGCAGAAGAAGAGAACACAACGAGATGACATTATTAAAAGAGCGGCAGTCAAAGCTGAAACGATGAAAAACCATGTGGAAAATGTGATGGAAATATGACATTTCTGTTTGTTTCATGTACTGATTTGAGGAACGTTACAGTCTCCACACAGATCTTATGTTTTCATCTCTTCAGTGGAAGCTTCAGTGACGTTTTAGTCACTCATGCTTCATGTACGTCATCATTTATTCACTAAGTCTGTTTACATTTGCTTTTTATCCACACAACTATTTTTACGCCTTTGACAAGCTTTCATTTTTTTGGGTGCGGTTTCATTTTCAAATACCCATTTTCACCACTCTTAACAAATCAAGATATATGTATCTTAATAAGATATGTACATCATCCCCTTAACTAATCATTTATACATCAAAAACAAACACACAATAAGACTAGTAAAACGGTAAAACCAGTAAAAATAACCAGTAAAATAATATTGCACTAGTATTGCACGTTCAACATAAAACCAACCACTAAACGGTTGCACATGCCAGTGTAGACCCTACTGTAAAGTACTCTGTGAGCATGTAACATCCAACAACTAATAACAGTATGTTACTGCTACTGCTGAAAATCTGAAATTGAAAATGTGCATAAAAACAGGTGGATGGAAACACAAGAGCCTCAGACCTTGAGACTTCAAACGACAACCCACACTACACTAGAGTCAATGCTAGACGATTCTGCAAAATATGTATACGTGATGTCAAACGCCAACATTTGTTAAAATTCTCACTTACTACAATATCTGTCCATACATTAGAAAGAGAAATAAAAACACTTCGGTGTGTCCAAACTTTTGTATGATACTGTATGAACAAAAATATTTTGTTTATATGCTTCATAGACAAATTTATAGAAATGAATGAAAGCTCAAATTTCACCTCCTGAACTGACAATAAAAGCTTCTGTAGCCACATGAAGATAGATAGACAAAAGACAAAGTTCGAACTTGTTTAATATCTAATTTAACAGTATAAATCTACAATTTTTTCTAAAATTATTATATTTTCTTCATCTTTGTCAACTATTTGCATAAAAGAGGAACAAACAGCTGATTGTCTAGTTGGTTTTACCTCTTTGTTCTCTTTGCTCTCACCAAAGAAAACCTCTTTTTTTTCTTTTCACTTTGCCGTTTATATTCTCCTCTTACCTCAAACACACAGTTTTCTGCTGCATGATCAGAGCTGATACCACATACACTCAGGCTGTTCAGATCCACTCGGGTGTTGTGGATACATACTGACATACAGACCTGCGACAGTACAACAAGACCCTACCAGACCTGATTAGACTCTCTAATCTGTCAACTATAGTACTGTTAAGATTAATTAAAGGTTACAGTTAATAAAAAGGCAAACATTAACTGTAGGTCTACTGTATGACAAGTCAAGAAGAAGAACTCCTGTCTCCTACATGTGAAAGTCAGATGCACTACACACCCATCCACTACCCCGACCGCCACACCCTCTTACTCTCTGACTCCCTACAGAAAGGAAACATCACCTCCAACTGTACTTTGTCACTTTTGAGGTGCAGAAACATCCATATGGACATATTTCAATATGAGTACTGATCTGTCTTCTCTATTAACGAACACACACACACATGTGCACTGCTCACACAGCTGCAGCACATTGAAGAGTTTAAAAACTGGGTAGACGCTGGTGTGGTCTTACTCTTCAACACCACTGCTGTCCTCCAGTTTCTACAACGAGACTGATCACTAATATGTGCGTAGAAATGTTCTTACTTTGCGCACAAAATAAGTGCACAAGCAAAATTACCGTTGGATTCACGATGCGTGTGCACCTGCCGATTTTGTTCTTGACAATATTTATATTGACAATATCATTTTTTAAGACAGTGGGATGTTTATGATTTGCGTGTACGCATGGTTTAAGGCAGTACGAACAAATTCAGATAAGAACATGTTGATGAATCCCGGATTTGTGCTTAAAACTTTACACGGTTTAAGCACAGATTTGCGTGTATGCACTGTTTGTGAATGAGGCCCATCTTACAAATCTTACTTTCAATATTTAAAATATAAACTATACATTTAAAAATCTCCTTGACATGATATTTGACTGCCAAAATGGATGACTAATTGCAATTTCACTTGGACTTTAACTTTGCAGGAATGAAGTAATATCTTTCTGTTTGGTTTTAGGTGAAAAAATCATCTTCATCCCATTTTCTGAAAGGGTTTCCATATGAGAGAAAGAATTTAGAAAAACAATCAATCCTTAAGAACAGTGATTTGTCAATGACAAATTTGACAACAGGTTTTTTTTTTTTAGGCATTTAGGAATCCAAACCTTGATCTTTTTTCTTTTATCAGCAAGTTATAGAAGTGGGAGAAGTGAGTTTGTTTTATTTCTGCCGACGCTGAGCTATCATCCAACTCACACAGCTGCAAAGGATTTAGTTCATCTTCTGCCTTCTGCTCACCAGCTGACTTGGCAGTCCTGAATGTTGGACTTCCCCCTCACACACACACACACACACACATACACACACAAATTAGTCATAATTTCAGATCAGTTTGGGCCAATTTGTTCACCAGAGTTAGAAACAAATCTGTTATTAACAAGTGAATAGAAAGACAGGTGTTTCTGTTGAAAGATATTATTACTAGTTGATAAAACAGGTAAGCTGAGATTCTTGGTCTCATTTGGAGTTTAGAGGTTTTCCTCAAAGCTGTGATGAAAACATCTTCCCTTCTCAACGGAAGCTTTTTCATTTCAAACAGGCTCCGTTCACACTGCGAGCGTTACTTCTTCCTTCCTTCCACCTGAAGGTGTTCAGTAAACAAACAAGTAAATCCTTAAAAGAGACATATTCTATATTCTGTATGTTATTTTTAAACTGTTATATTGTCAGATGTTAAACATGGTCAACATTGCAAAACTGGTTTTGAACTTAATATTTAAAAATGCAGCCCTCAGGTCAAAAGTCAGCGTTTTCAAAGATACCTGTACTTCCTCCTTGTGATGACATCAGATCATTAGCGCATGACCACAAACGGCCGTCTGTTCTGTTGCCTTTGTTGCTGAGGTTGTTCTACAAGTTGTTCATTTTGGATTGTATTTCAGCTCCAACATGTACAGATGTATTTGAGGAGTTGACATGTTGACATTTGGAGTAAAGAAGGAGAAAAAGAAGTGAAATCCTGCTACTATAATTCGTTAACGTAGCCTCCGGAGTGGGCTCATCAGGAGAAATAAAGTTCTTAGAGAAATTAACTATTAGTACAAAGTCAAGAGGTTGTGATGTGTAGCACAACAAGCTAGTGAAGCTGTAAACAGAACCACATTCCCGCACATGCTCAGTGGCGTCGGCCTTACACAGAACTACTCTCCTGAGACTGAAAATGTGATCGCTGTTATCGGTCTTTGGAGCAGTTTCTAAACAAACTAACGTGACCAAACTCTTCATTGGCTCACTGACGTGTTTTTAATAGTTTTTGGACAACAACGGAGGTCTACACAGAGGAATAAGATATATCAGGCTTTGGATACACACACAATACTTAGTATTGTACTTAGTAGATCAGTTCATGTTGGTTTGGATCCCAACATGAGATATGTTGACAAGAAGAAAAATATAGAAAATTGCCAGACTTATCCTTTAAACTTACCGAAACATTGAAAGTCAGCATCCTGTGAGGGTCTTGTTAGTGTAACTCCTGAAGCACAAACAAAGATACAGACAAAAACAAAGAAAGAACAAAAATATAGAAAATCACCTTTTTTTTTTATGTGTTACTTTTATTTAAACCTGTAACAGCTAATATTTTTGTACACTTGGGGGCAGCCCAAAAAATAAATAACATATAGTATAATGACGTATAATATACATACATTAAGACCTTTTAAGTTGATACAGTGAACTTGTTGAACTAAAACAGCAAAGTTGTGGGCCATAAAACCAAAACAGTGAGTTAAAAGGCTCCGTAAACCTGCAGAGTTCTTTACAATTTTGATGCTTCGTCACTATAAGTGGCACCTTTCATTTTACACATAATCATTTGATCCATTGACTTTATAAAAGTATTGATTAGTGCAGATTTAAGGAATCTGGGTTCTTCTTCCACTATTTTTGGGGAAAAACAATAAGACATCTATCATGTCTTTTCTTTTCTTTCATGTTAATATCTGCAAACTTTTCACTGCCAACATTTTTCCTCTGGATTCAATATTTGCGCTGTTTAAGCAACAAAAAGCGCTTGGTTAAAGAAAGGCTTGTGGTCCCAGTGAAATAATAAAGATGTTAACACTGACTTGAGATGGGCTGTGAACTGATCACGCTGAAAAGATTTAACACTTTAATGCCCGTTTACAGACAACAAAACTTATTTACTTCTT
The DNA here is from genome assembly GCF_963924715.1 of Thunnus thynnus. Lineage (NCBI taxonomy): Eukaryota > Metazoa > Chordata > Actinopteri > Scombriformes > Scombridae > Thunnus > Thunnus thynnus. The sequence continues at coordinate 6,440,725 of NC_089534.1, read as the reverse complement.
CTTTCTATGTTTACTTGTGTTTTTAACTTTTTAGCCATACACTCCAAGCTAACTTTGCCTGCCTGAAAATATAAAGTAATCACTTTGTTTGGAAAATGCAGCTTTCACTATCTTTCATAATCACACTCGACATGATTTAACACTCCCATGATGAAGGAGCTGCAGGCTGAATGTAGCTTCTTGAGGAAAAACATGTGCTTTCTAGCACATCAACAACACAGTCAACAAATTCCTTTCATTGCCGAGGCATTTTGGAATCTGCTCATCCGCGATGCTGACTGTTGCTGTAAATCTTAACGTGTGGTTGTGTGCTTCAGTCTTTGGACCACACACATGTCAGAGGAGCACATGTCCTGCACCCACAGTAATCAATACACTTGTCACTTTCTGTATTTCATTGCACGTGTAACCACAAAATCCCAGCAGGAGATTTTTCTCTAGCTGGATGATATTTATATGCATATGCATATTTTATTCTGCAAGGACAAACAAACACATTTTGTGACAATTAAACTTTGGATATAATCCCATACACACATTTACTTACACTTATTTTCCAAGTACTGACTTTCAGAGTCACTTGTACAGCTGATATGATTCAGAATAGGCTGTTCAATACAGTCAGAAGTGCTTTATAACTTTATTTTTATCAGGAAATCCCATCAACAGACCAAAACGAGTTAATAGATCCTACTAATAATGATTGTCTGTATAGCCGCAGCTTCATATAACTTCCAAGCGATAGAACTCTATCACAGTTCAATTTCCTTCCCCAAAAACAATGGCGGTGTCCAAAATCAGTCCCTATTTACCAGGGATGTACAATTAAATGCACAGATAATGCAGTCTGATCATTCGAATCTTCGCAGTAATATTTCACCCCATCAGTTTTCACCAGATTAGTTGTTGCACCTTTCATGACATGACAGAAGACAGGAAACTGAAGTCAGGAACCATCACAAAAGTGGACATAAATTGGCCAAGGAAGCTTTTCTGTCAATAGTGTTCAAATTATTTAAAAGACATTTCAAACAAAATGTATTTTCATCTTTACCTCCTCAGATTTATGCACAGTCTCCCTTAAAAAAGAAATGCAATAGGGCTCAATGAGCTAATAGGGCCTTTTTTTTTTTGTCAACAGCTTTCTCATTTTTCATCATCATTATTTCATCAGACCAACCTTACATTTATCTGAGCCTCTTCCCACTGTAAACACAACCTCCCGTTTCTAAAGAAAAACACGCAATATGGCCCAGTGCAATTTTTACGATAATGTACCATATATACCATATATTTCCACTTTTCATTTCCACCAGGACCATTAACAATTACACAGCTTTTATTTGGAGTTAATTCATGTGCAATGTTAAAATATATTCATTTGTTGGCAGCTAAACATATAGAAATATGTTTGAAGAGTATAAATGGCAGTAGAAAAAGACTTGAATGCAGAAATCACTTCTGGTATAATCTGAATACACGTACAAATACAGATATTTTTGCAACATAAACTGATTACTCTCGTATTATTTACCCTTACGTACACTATGTTTACCAGCCGCCATTTTATTTGAGTGTCTGAATTCTTAGTGTGTGCATGTATTCACTATATTTTGCTCTAAAAAATCCACAATGGAACCAACAAATGCACCCACACTGCTTTCTGCTAACAATCCCAAAGTGCAATGTGCCACATTTTATAGATGAAATGACCGTTGTGTGACTCTGCAGCTGACTGTGATGAAAGTGTCAAAAATCTCAATTTACAGCTCGCTGTCCAGTAAACCACCAAGGGTCCAATTTTAATTGCGCAAACCCAACAACAAGCTCAAATTCAATTAAATTCAAAGAACTTTATTCGTCCCCAGTAGGGCAATTTGAAAGTATAGGCAGCAGAGCACACGCAAGTACACATATCTCAACAAAACACACATGATAGAATGAAAATAAATATTTAGAATACTAAAAAAGTATAAAGTGCATAATAACAGAGTAAATAGTAGCAACTATAGCCAGCCCAACCTCACAAGAAAAACAGTATAGGTCTAAAATTCAGTCTGGCAAAATGACCTACAGTTACGTTTACAGCATCTAGCGGCCATAGTAATTATGACAAGGTGACGCAGTTCAGATGACGTCAATATAAGGTGACTTGATAAGATGATTTTTGCCTTATGAGGAGGTGGCTGGTTGGATGGATAGCTAGATAGATGGTAAAAACTGGACGTTGCTGCGGGAGACCACTGTTCACTTCCTGTTTCCAACCACAATTGTCATGTTTCCAACTGCCTTAACATTGTGGTGTTTACTGTTATAAGTTCCTCATAAGGCAAAAATCATCTTATCTAGTCACCTTATATTGACACCATCTGAACTGCATCACTTCCCCGGGTCATAATTACTACGGCGATATCTTGTACTCTGACCTTTCGATTGACACCTCACTTGACTCCCAATAGGAGCTTCCATGTCCTGTCTACAGCCTACAATAGCCAATGAGAGTCCATGTTGAAGGGAAGTGCCTGCCCCTCTTCTTTCGTGTAAAGACCGAGCCAGTTGGAACAGATTGTGCTGATGACCAGTTCATATAGCCAGTGAAGTTCCAAAAATGACCTTATGCAGGTTTAATGGGTTCTATAAAGCCACAACAAGGAACTTACGTAAATTTAAAGAGTTTGCCATGTGTTGCTTTTTATGTAAACTGCTTTTCCACCATAGTATTTGTTTTGACTCTTTTATATGCACAAAGTTTAGTTTCAAGAGGGAAAATAACATTATAATGTGTTTATGCTTGAGTTACTCTGAAGCAAGTGTCCTCTGGAGTCTGTGGTATTGTTATTAAATTTGAACTTGGACTAGGTAAGGCTAAATGCTGTGGTCCCATTGTGTTTTCCAGCTAATAAGTCCCAGCTATAGGTCATCTGCAGGCATCTGTCTGCAAAAAAATATTCAGGCGGAAATAAAATCCTTCTAGTGCGTTCAAACTTCTATTACTCAGTGCCAGTAGCACTTACAATGATTCTGACCATAGGGATAAAAACTTAAGTGTCTTATCTTTCAAAAGAGACCAAAACCATGCATGTACTCCAAATGGTTCAAGAACAGTTTTCAATTTACTTTGGGTATGACCAGGGTAGGAGTTTTAGACTAATTTTACAGGAATGGTAAGAGATTCCAGATTGTTACTCCACCACAAGCTGTCACCCAAATCCAAACATCTCTGCCATGAAACTTTGTCACATAACCATAAAGCTACTGTCCCCATTTAAAAAACATGTTTCTGTGGTAAAACTGAATCATTTTAGCTGGCGGTCATCACAACAGAGATGTAATAATTTAAAAAATCACACTGCGTAGTATTTTGGACTCCTGTCCAGAGTTTGGTGTCTGATACATGTGTCCTCGTGTCACCCTGTATGTATCTGAAATCTATTGTCAACTTGGATGGAGAATCAGAGCTCTGACAGTCCATCCTCTCCATGCTGAAAACAACTCTACTGCCCAGTGAAGTTTATCTTTGAAACAGTTCAGTTTGAAGGCTGCAGTGCCTCGTTCAGTATCTGGAATTCTTATCTGTATTTCTTTTTGCCAAGTTTGGCAAGACTTACAAAGCACCAAATATACAGACTCTGGCTGATCCTCTCAGTCATTCCTCACATTATTATTGAATTATCACCCAGTGACTCAGGTAACTCTGCCAAGGACTGAACATGTGGATCTTCCACATAGTACAGTAGGTTTGTTGTTTGAGTATAGACATGTTATTTCCTTCATTTAAATACAGATAAATGCATATCATTTGGCAAGTAACAAATTGTAATTCAATTAGTTATCATGCTTTTGGTAACAAAGGTAGTGTGCAAAATAAGCAACATAAATTGCTGCATTATAAAGCACTAATCCTAAAATCACCTTTCATTTATTTAATAAAGACCTGATAGTTTATGTTGTTATATAAAAAAATACAAAAAGACTATTTCAAATGACAATGAACCTTTAAACTCAATAAATCATGTTTTATTTCCAGCTATATTACAAAGTGCTGGCTACTGTTTACGGCATTATCATTGACTGATGATAAGTCCTGACATATTTTTAGGAGAATTGTCTGTAAATAAAAACGGATTAAAGTGTTTTTTTACCTGAAAATGCAGAGGATGTGGAGGAACTGTTTTCAGCCCTGATTAATGTCTGCAGGATACAGCTCCAGCAAAAACTTCTGCAAAAGGATAGGGCAGTGTTTATGTTACCCAAGAGGCAAAATAAGTTTTCAAATCACTCGCTAACTGTAAAGCTGCAGTCACAGCACAAAGTGACATTTGCTCGACTGCAGGAAATAAGTGGAGCCTAGCTTAGTAATATAGTGACCAGTCGCAAGGTTGAACTGCTGACAAGCTAACCGCTAACTTGCTAGCACTAGTCAATCACAGCAGCTCACATAAATTCTCTCTATTTTCTGTCCACTGTTCTGTTTACTTCCCCCTGGTATTTTGTTCACAGTTGTTCACCATTTCATTCAGTGATCTTGCTAACGGTCAGTTAGCAAACTTGTTAACGCGTTAGCCTAGCACAGCCGCTAAGGGGACAATAACTTTGCAAAGTTTAAACAAACACATTTAAAAGGATGACTAACCATGAATTAGCAACCAAGGTTACAGAACGGATAGCTGTTTATGGACATGTGACGATCTGATGTCATCTCATTGGAAGTAAAAATACATAGCAAACGAAGCGTTAGGAGCTGGTTGAAGCCCTGGATTTTGACGTACAGGGAGCATTTTTACATATGTTTACCTCAAGTTTTGGAACTTTGACCATGTCTAACATCCAACATCATAACAGGATATAAATTACTGAAAATTACAAAAAAAAAAACAGAATATGTCCCCTTTAGTATTTTCATAAACTCAGAGTTCATCTGGATTTTGGCAGATGGACAGTGAGAGGTGACTGATTTTTATAGATTTTAGTGAATGAATCAAACTGAAACTGTAAAAGTGTCCGTCCTCCGTCCTCCAGTGGACATGAAACTCTTTAGCACAGATGTCCACGTCCAGACGGATCGGACTGATAGGAGTTCCAGACATACGCTCAGTCAGATAATGGCGGTTATGAGCAGAAACACGATCCAAACTTTAAAACTTATAAACCGCAGATGAGCAATAATTTTGGATGCAACACCTGATTTGTTTCCAAGCATGACAGAAGGACCTTCCCAACTGATGTCTTTGTCATTTTGTTGGCAGCGTATCTGACAGTTCTGCACAAGATTTGACAGGATGTTTTTGCTGCGTCCAGGATGCTAAAGACTTGCAGATCCTTCATAGTTAGTCAGCCTTTTAAATGTGTTTCTTTAAATTCTCTAAATCGATGGACACAAACACATCCCTCATCTTCAGTTGTCAGCATTTTTTAACCTTTTGCCTTTACTGAGACTTTTTCAACAAATATTTTCAGTCAATATACTGACTTTAACAGAGATACTTTGGCACTTAAGTTCTACAAACCACACATGAAGATTGTTTCCACCAACTTGCACACTTGCTTGTTTTAAAAAGCTGCAGGTCGCTTTTTACAATACACATCCTATTTGACATCTAGAAGTAACATCAAGCAACAGATTTACAATACCCTGCACCCAAACATAATGATGCAAATGCTCCTCTCTGATCAGACATTTTTATATTTATTAATTCTCTTTTTTAACATTTTTGTAAACTTATTAAGTATTCTTCATGTTTTTACATTAGTCTTCACAATTTGTTTTTCAATCCCTTCAGGATTTCGCTGTTTTTTGTGATTATTTCGACCAATAATGCTTTTTTCAGCCGCTTTTCTCAAAATTTGCAATCCAATTTAGTGTGTGTTATGTGCTCTTAACACAGTAAAATTGCGGGAATTGGGAAAAAAATGCAAGCAAAGGCAAATGATTTTACCAACTACTACCAATGAAGAGTCTGATGTAATCACTTTCTTCGATAAAAAGCATACTGCATATCACAGAAACAACTATATTTCAGGGCTAAATTTTTGATGTATTTTCTGAACATGAGACCCATGTGCTCAAAGTTATATAAAAAAGAAAATACTGTACTTGAGTTCCCTTTATAAGCCTTTATTAAATAAACTTAAATAAACTCCCCATTAGCACCAAATAAAATCAGTCAATAAAGCCATTAAAATAAATCCATCAACATAAAAATATAGTTTCATTTCCGAAGTGCCCATTTTTATATTTGAGGTGGATTATGTCCATCTCTGCTGTCTGAATAACATCAACTTGTGTTCTCCTGACTAACTGAATGCAAACCTCATTTAGGAACATTTTGGAATTGTTTTACTCGGTTTATGGCAGTAATTTTTGTTGGCAGGTGAGATTTATTTATCTTCCACCTGAATGTGCTCCTGAATTCTTGCTGAATGTGTGCTGTGATGACATTTTAGTTACCATGAAACAAAATGCGAGAATTGGTCCAAACCATAAGCAGTCTGTTGATTTGACCATTTCATGCGGAAAAGTGCAGTAAAAAATGCAGTAGTTTAGCAAAATTGCAAGCTGTCACAAATATTGCAAAGATTTAATTATTGCGATTACAAAATCACTGTTTTTTAAACATGCAATCTCACTCAAATCATATCGACTTTCTCTCATTTTAAACCACTTTTGGATACTATCATATAGTATTCTCAGCTTGATGTAGTTAAAGTATTGCAGTAAAAGTGGTGCTTTGGTCCCTCTGACTGATATATTATTATATATGACATCATTAGATTATTAATACTAAAGCATCAGTGTTAGAGCAGCATGTTACTGTTGTAGCTGCTGGAGGTGGAGCTAGTTTCAACTACTTTATATACAGTTAGCTAGTTTAGTCCAGTGGTTCCCAACTTAGGGGTCGGGCCCCTCCAAAGGGTCATCAGATAAATCTAAGGGGTGGTGAGATGATTAATGGGAGAGGAAAGAAGAAAAAACAAAGTTCTGATACACAAATCTGTTTTCAGTTTTTGGACTTTTTCTCTGATCTTTTATTTTTGGTGAAATATTGGATCATTTGAACATTTATTGAAATGAAACCATGTGAGAAGTTTAAGGGGAAAAATCACTATTTAGTGAAGCTGTTAACAACTCATAGACATCTGACATGTGACCCCGACTACACACTGCTTTTTGTAAGACATCAAAAGCCAAAAAGGTTGGAAACCACTGGTTTCATCTTTAACAATGTGTTATATTTTAAAAGCTTGTTATATTATCCATTGTGTCAAATCTTCATCTGAAAAGTAACTAAAGCTGTTAAATAAATGTAGTGGAGTAGAAAGTACAATATTTCCCTCTGAAATGTAGTGGAGTGTATTTCCCCACACTTCCAAACAGTAAGTTATATATGTGACTATAAGGGAACAGGAATGAAGCTTGAAATTAATTCATTTCCCAAGCAAAACACCATCACAGTACCTTACAATATTTTACCCAGTGATGGAATAATAAGCATACAGGGTGATCCCTGAGCCAGTTGAACTGTGATCTTTACTGCAAAAACATTGCAATAAAATGAAAACAAAGATACATGCAAAATTTTAATGTACAAATATTTCAACCTAAACTTTATAGCTATGAAATAATTCATCTTCTTCTGTTCTTTTTTTCTCTGCAGTAACATCATCTCATATTGTCATGGTTATGAATGTCCTGTGGAGAAAAAAAATAGAAACAGAAACTTTTTCTTGGCGCGTTTTAGTGTAAAAGTAAAAGCAAATAAATTTTGATGTGTCACTGCTGCTGCCAGACACGTTGATCACATTGATATTAAGCAGCTTTTGGCTGAATCTAACAGTGTACAAACAAAAACAAATCATGACCTAACCCAGGAAAACCATCCAGATTTTAGTTTCCAGCTTCCTTTCCAGCTTCTCTTGCTTTGTGCAGTTTGTCATGTTTAATGTGCCATTTGGAGACAGTCAGTAGTCAGTAAACAGGCACAGTAGGAGATATTTAACAGCATCTAAGCTATTTACGTTTTAAATAGTTTTAATTGAAATAAATAGGGTCTAACTGATATTTTCATCAACATTTGCGTTCAGATCAGAGGTTCAGTTTAGCATTATCTAGCCATCTTTCATCCCTGCAGACATTTACGTGAATATTTATGATTAGTTTAATTTTTCCTGCAGTTGATGAGGTTCAACTGCTCCCTCATGTTGCTTTACTTTTCGAATGGAGGCTGCCACACATTCCCCATGGAAAAACAACTGTCTCACCGTCTGTATTAGTGCTGTCAATCTCCTCCATAATCTAATTCAAATTTCATTCCTTTTTATTTTTAATATTTGAATTATACTCAAATTTTTAATGTTCAAATTTAGCCTATTATTAATATTTACTACGTATACACTGTATACATAGAGTTAAGCATTGCCAATGCCATTATCAGCATGTGGTTGTTATACGTTCTGTCCACTAGAGGGCATTCCAACATCACCAATAAACAGGTGATAGCCTTCTTGCTAAGTAATAATTAAGCTTAGGCGCAAAATGAATGACGTTAACTAAAATAAAAATTTTAAATAAGCTTCATCGTACTGGATCATAGTAACTAAACTACGCACTTAACTGAAATATAAATAAATCCACGTCAGCATGAACTTGTTTACATCAATACATGACGTGTTATTTGGCTGTGTGTCCAAACCCCACACCGCAGGCTGCAGCACTGATCAGTCTTTCACTGTGTTCCTGCTTTTGTTTAATTTTTGCGTTTGTGGACGGAACTCCATAAACTTTTGCTCCACACATCGCTTCTTAAATAAAATGGGTGCATTGCTTTCTGCCATGTCTGATATTGTGATGTTACGTTAGCACATTGAATGTGAGATTGTGATGCAGACAGATTCAGAAAACATTGGACATGGGGTTTCTGCAAGTGCACTGCAAGCCCGGCAGCCCGCCAGGCCTGAGTTGACCCCCCCAACTGGCCTAAGCATCAGGGATTTAAAAAAAAAAATTATTTTAAGAACCGCAAACAAAAATGTGAACGAAAACAAAAATGTGTTATAAAAGTAGCGTAGCTCCTGTAAGGAATAGCTCAGTGCATAGTGAGTGTGCGGTCTAGAGAGATAAGGAGTGTGTGTGTGATGGTGAGGCTGCAGCTACCAGAGCAACCCGCCTACCATCCAAGAGCAGGCTGAGAAGGCAGAGAACGTGAGAGTTTATGCCGAAAACAAGCACCAAGCACCTGGGGAGACATAAAAGCAGCTATGTGTGTTTACAGCAGAGAGAACTTTTCTTGAGGACACACTGAGTCATCACAAAAGCATTTCGTATTCACATGCATGTAGGCCAAGGCGAGGAGGGCGAGATTCGCTAACGTTAGCCAACACATTTATAAAAAAAAATACACATAATCTCCCAAAATTTGTTCCAACAGCCCTAATCTGTAGCAGGCCTTCCATCCCTCATTTCCATTTTATATTAGTCGGTAGTTAGTGTATTAAGAGCTCTTGATCTGGTTGTTGTCTGGTGTTTTTGTGGCCCAATGAAAGAAGCCATGAAACCTTCAAACTTGGTCAGAAGCCATTTGTAGTAGCTGATAGAGTCTTATGGACTCTTCTTGCTACACCCAGTATAACTCACTGTTAAACATCCTCATGAGCTGCTACCAGCACCACCAGTTTTATCCAGTTGGTAACATTTACTATAGCAGTTAATCTCTGTATTAACCTTTAACCAAGTATAAGAGTCTGGCATCAACAGGTCTCGCTCTTTGTGGCTAAACTTTTCCTCCTCGGTCGGCAGGAGAGCAGTGACTGCAGAAACACATTGTATGTTAACACTTATCAATACACAGTAAAAATGTGCCAACAGCTGTTAAATGCATGTTTGTAAAAAAACTTTGGTGGCTTTGTAATAAATGTATTTGAGAAATGTACAATGCAGTACAAAGTCAAGAGGTTGTGATATGTAGCACAACAAGCTAATGAAGCTGTAAAGAGAACCACATTCCTGCACATGCTCAGTGGCGTCTGCCTTACACAGAACTACTCTCCTGGGACAGAAAACGTGATCACTGTTATTACTCTTTGGAGACATTTTTAAACAAACTAACGTGACCAAACTCTTCATGATGAAGGAACAAGTCACCCAGTGCACTGGTGTGGCTCACTGATATGTTTTTAATAGTTTTTGGACAACAACTGCACAGAGGAATAAGTTATATCACGTTTTGGATACACACACAATACTTGTAAGATCAGTTCATTGTTGGTTTGGATCCAAACATGGGATTTGTTCGCAAGAAGAAAAATATATAAAATCGCCTGACTTCTCCTTTAAACTTACCAAAATATTGCATGTCAGCATCCTGTGAGGGTTTTGTTAGTGTAACTCCCAAAGCACAAAGTAGAGCAAACACAAAAAAAAAAAAAATAGAAGGACTGAAAGTCTGACTCAGTGCAAGTCCCGGAGCCAGGGAGAGCAGCAGATGAGCCAACTGTCAATCACAGCTGTCAATCAAGGCCCACGTTGCAGAGAATAAAGCTACTATAAGTCCTCAAATGTTATGAAGAGATTAATAATTTCCAAGATGACCACCAGCACACTTATAAGAGGGCCAGAATTTAGAGATTGAGACCATAATGACTGGTTGAAAAAAATGATTGACTTAGTATTTCTTGAGAGAAGTTGAGGCTTTTTGAATAGGAGTCAATTGGAGCAGCTGGCGGCCGTCGGTGGCACTTTAAGGTACATCAGCCTCAAGACGTAGTGGCTGCTGCTGTTCTTTTCTACGTATTGTATAAAATGCTGTCAAATAGAGACATCTTAGTGACAGATTTAAGGTCAATGTGGTGTTTATAGAATCACATTGTTATGACATTTAGAGCTTGTAAATGTAGAGGAGAAGATTACCGACAATGGACTGAATGGGAAGCAGCCTTCTCTTTCCATTGTAAGCTGCAGACTTTGTGTCCACATCGAACATAACGGCCCTTATATAAACTGACCAGTTGTAACAAATAAAATCTCTCGGGTTTATATATATGGCCTTTCCTCATTCTGTGTGTTTTATTGCTCCAAAGAAAGATTCTTAGCAGGGATTTGTAAAACTATGTGCAGTTGGTTCCAGACATATCGCTGGATCAGAGCTTCCAATGGAAACAGTCAGCATCTGTATGTCTGTATGTTGTGGCTGCTGGAGTCTTCCTCTCCTCTCAGTTTTCTCTCTGAGTTCGGTCTGCAACGTCTCTGAATCTCTTTGCCAGCTTTAGCTTTTCATTCTATAGTTTCCAGATGTTTGAGGTTAGAGAATCCCTCCATCCCAAAGCATATAGTTTATGATCAGAGGTTGAACTGATAGTCTTCACTGTGACACCACTTCAACCCTAACCCACCCATCACCCCGTCGCTGTGACCCTCAGTTTTTATCACTGTACTAAAGTGCACTCTGGTTTGTATTTTAGGGGAATATGGCAGGGGAAAAAAAGACAACGCCTGTTTGGATGCAGGAACAAAAACAAACATCCCAGTTTGACATCATAAGGCATTTCAAAAGTCAGAATTAGTTGACAGGGTGAGCTGTGGGGCCCTAATCAACGCTGTCATAGTGGAAGTCCAGTGGAAGTCGTGACTGCAGCGTACGCCAGCAGACAACTATCTCCTGACCCTATAGCTTCATGTTGCACAGGGACACAAGCTGGACGAGATGTAGGGAATCACGACAAGATGACAACTTCAGTCCTCTGTTGTTTGATTAGGCAGCGTTACTAGGGATTACAAAGAGCAGTGATTGAGCTGTTTGTCCGTGCCAAAGAAGACTTTGGCTGAACATTATAACTCAAACGTTTGCTGAATTATTGCCTCCTTTACAATGTCACACTATACATTTCATGGCAGCAGAGGGCCAGCAGGGAGATTGAATGTGCTTGATTTGGCCCACATTGTATATGTTTAGCTCCATTGCTTTGGCTCTGTTTGGGAAGAGAGTTCCAAGTTGTAAAACTCTAGAGGCTGCTAGTGTTGGTCCAAAAGCATCAGTGTTTAAAAAAATGATTGTAGTTCACAGCTGCAACACCCATGAAGAAATAATCCTCAAAAGTAAGGAAACTCTGAAAATGTTTGAACTTTTTCCAGACATCATTTAATAATGAGCAGCGATTTTAGAAGTACAAGTGTGAGTTGGTTTGCACTTGCATTGCTCAGAGCAACATTGATCCATCTCGCTCCTTGGCTAATCCTTATAGTAACCACAAAGACTCTGCAGCTAATAATTATTTTCATTAGCAATGAATCTGATGATTATTTCCACAATGAATCAATGAATTGCTTTGTCTATTAAATGTCTGAAAATAGTGAAAATGTCTTGTTTTGTCCGATCAAAAGTCCAAAACCCAAAGATATTCAGTTTATCACATATGACACATACAAGCTTCTAATTATCACATTTGAGAAGCTGCAACCAACAAATATGTTGGATTTTTTCATAAAAATTACTGAAACATTTGATTATCAAAATAGTTGCTGGTTAATTTTCTGTTGATCAACTAATTGGCTAATCATTGCAGCTCTAAAGGACACATGATATCATGGTTTCTACAAGGTTCCCAAAAAATAAATTTAAGACTTTTTAAGACCTTTTTTAATAAAAGGCATTTTAAGTCCTGTTTCATATCAGCCAAGTATGAAGGTATGATGGTATGATTATATGTGGCTTACTTAGAACTATATACCATATAATTTTTTCAGTGATTCCCAGCTGTATAAAACAACAATTCCTAATGATAAAATTAATTCAATTAATGCAACTTGGACCCAGTTAAGCAGTAGACAATTGGTGGACGTATTAACCAATTAACCAAAATGACTTAAGTTCATTTAAATTTTTAGCTAAAACCTTGACTTGACTTGCTTCCTAGCTGCTGTAGCTGTAGTAGTGACAGTGTTTACTGCAGGTCTGATGGTGCTGACTGAAACTCCACAAAAAAGGATTCAACAGCTTCCTGCCGCACCAGTCTAACTTGTAGGTTATACAACACATACAAAAAAGCTTACAACTAATGTTTCTAGATGATATTAAACATGTTTGGACAGGACGTTTAAGCCTTTTCAATACCTTCTGAGACCTTTTTTGTTGAACTGAATTCAAAGCTTTTTAAAGTTAAGCTCAATGGGTAGTACAAGGCCTGAACAATGCTAGACATCTTTGTGCAATGCACCTGTATTGTGGGAACAGATGATTTGGCAGTAGTACTCGCCATGCTGCTTCCTGCTTTCTTACAGTGCAAACGCCCTGCTGCTTGCTCTCGCCACTGCTTGCATTTTTCTGCTGATATTCTCTTTTTTTTTCTTTTCTCTGTGAAAAACTACGAGCAGCGGCTCCCGGATAATTATAAATTTCTGGGACTGCAATTTTTTGTAGATACAGTAGGCTATTGCCATATTTCAACATTTTATGACCTCCTCAGTACTACATGAGCGTGGCCTACCAACAGCACAAACCTGTCCTGCAGCCACTGGAAACATGGTACTTAGCTAAAGCTAATTAGCAGCAAGATGTCCCCCTTCTACACGGATGACTACCACAAACTTCTACAGAAGATTGCAGTTCTGGAAACCAAAATTGACTGGTTAGAATTGGACATGGAAGTGAATGGACTATGTGGGAACAACACCACTTTACCATGGACTCAAAGCGGTGGAGAAGATCATGCCAACACATGGCTAATTAGCACCAAGAAGACTACCAAGAAACAGGAGGGCTGTTTAATAAATCTACAAGTGGTAGTCCTCCCTGGACGAGAAACAGGCAGAGCCCAACACCCTGAGATTTCTGATGCGACCGGCTGGCCCGCATTGTCATCCAGCCAGATCGCCTATTCAACCCCTGTTCTTAGTAGGACACAGCCGCGGACAGCTGCAAAATGGAAAACTAGCAACAAACCTTCCCAACAACCAAGTGTGCAACTGGAGAACAATTTTGCTCCACTGTTGCAGGACTCTGGATCTCCGTCTGATGACCTGAAAAACTTCTCATCTTCACACAGCAGGATAAGGACTGAAAGTAACTCAGAAAGTAAAAGGCTACAGGGAAAGCTAACAACTGGGCTTTAGACTCTGATTGTGGGTGACTTTATTGTAAAAGATTTAAAAAGCATGTGAAGTGAAAACACCAAAGTATTCTGTTTTCACAAGGATATGGTCTCTGACTTGGCAGAAAGAATCCTGTATATCATGGCTGCACATCCAACTGTGAAAAACATCATAGGGACCAATAATGTTGTAGAACAACAGTCTGAAATGCTGAAACAAGACTTTATTGATCTTTTGGACACAGTCAGCTCTCTGAGGTGTTTATCAGTGGCCCTTTACCACCAGTCAGAAGAGGAGTTGAGAGATTCAGCAGATTGTTGGCACAGAATGCATGGTTCTCAACTGCATGTACCGCCCATTCACTGCATTTATTGACAATTTCAACTTTTTCTGGGACCACAAACATCTTTTCAAGGCAGATGGACTTTGTCTTTACAAGTGAGGTATAAAATTGTTCACCTCTAACCTATTTTACTTCCTGCGTCACCTCATCTGTTCCCTCTACCAAGGACAAGAGACAAGAGGAATCAAAATAGGAGGAAAACATAACACAGCACGGCAGAAACCTTGAAGGCAAGCCACCTCAGCCCCTGCCTGAGGAGAGCCTTGATCATGGGAGACATCAGAGCCAAGAGGAGGAGTCTCCACCCCCTCACTGGCAACCGCCTGTGAGGATCCACCTCCTTCACCCTGGAGTGGAGTTGCCATTTTGTTTAATGATTCCCTCAAATGCAAGCAGATATCTTGTGGAAATTTTGCGTCTTTTGGATATGTGGCTCTTCAGTTGAATTCCATTTCTCGAGCTATGTTCCTAAATATTTATTGGCCACCTAAATACTGTGCAACCTTTTTTGATGACTTTGCTGAACTGCTAAATATCCAGGTTCATTATGACATCTATAAAGAGAGACTTCACATTTATAATTTGGAACTGAGAAATGCAAGGCGGTCCTTCTTCTCTGACATCATTGCCAAAAACAATAATAATACACGTGCCTTGTTTGCTACTGTCGACAGGCTAACAAACCCTCCCGTGTCAACAGCCCCTGGACTTCTATCCACCAGGGCCTGGAAGGAATTTCTCTCCGTCTTCACTGACAAAATTCAGAAAATTAGACAAACAGTCAGTGCCTCCATATCAAGTACAGGGTATGTGTTGTCCCTGTGTCCACTTAAAATCAATTCAAGTAGTATGACACAATTTTATGCGATCAACCATAAAAACCTGGAGGATATTATACAACATCTGAAATCCTGCTGCTGCTTTGATATTCTGCCTACAAGCTTTTTCAAAAATGTTTCAGATTGCATAGCCTCAGATCTTCTACAGATTGTCAACACGTCTCTTCTCTCAGGTTTCTTCTCATAGGCCCTGAAAACTGCCGTCATCAAGCCACTCTTAAAAAAGAACAATCTAGACATGTCACTAATGAACAATTACAGGCCCATATCAAACCTTCCATTTTTAAGTAAAATTCATTTAAAAAGCTGAACAACTTCTTGACACCAAACAACTGTTTTGATGTGTTCCAGTCAGGATTTCGACCACACCACAGCAAAGAGACTGCTCTTGTTAAGGTCTTCAATAACATCCCCTTAAACACAGACAGTGGCAGAATTTCAGTATTGGTATTACTGGATCTCAGTGCTGCATTCGACACGGTCGACCACAACATATTACTAGACCAACTGGAAAACTGGGTGGGACTTCCTGGCACAGTACTAAACTGGTTTGACACTTTGTGTCTACAAGTAATTACACATCTGAGCGAACAAAAATGACATGCGGAGTTCCCCAAGGCTCCATTCTGGTGCCTCTTCTGCTCAACATCTACATGCTTCCACTGGCTCAGATTATGGAAAACAATAAAATATGTTACCATAATTTTGCAGACAACACACAAATTTACATAACCATATCACCAGGGGACTATGGTCCAATACAAGCACTGAGTAAGTGCATTGACCAAATCAATGATTGGATGTGCCAGAATTTTCTTCAATTAAACAAAGATAAAACTGAAGTAATTGTTTTTGGAGCCAAGGAAGAACAATTAAAAGTCAGCACTCAGCTACAGTCAGTAATGTTAAAAACTACAAATCAAGCCAGAAATCTTGGTGTAGTCATGGACTCAGACCTGAATTTCAACAGCCACATTAAGACAATTACAAGCTACTATCAGCCTACTATCACCTGAAGAATATATCAAGAATTAACGGACTTATGTCTCAGCAAGATTTGGAAAAACTGGTCCATGCGTTTATCTTCAGTAGACTCGACTACTGTAACGGTGTCTTCACAGGTCTCCCTAAAAAAATCGATCAGACAGCTGCAGCTGATTCAGAACGCTGCTGCTCAAGTCCTCACTAAGACCAAGAAAGTGGCTCACATCACTCCAGTTCTCAGATTGTCTTTGATTTTAAAATACTGCTGTGCTGTTGGTTTATAAAACGCTGAATAGTTTAGGGCCAAAATAAATTTCTGATCTTCTGCTATGTTATGAACCATCCAGACCTCTAATGTCATCTGGGACAAGTCTGCTTTCTGTCCCCAGAGTCAAAACTAAACATGGAGAAGCAGCGTTCAGTTTTTATGCTCCACATATCTGGAACAAACTCCCAGAAAACAGCAGGTGTGCTGCAGCTCTCAGTTCTTTTAAATCAAGACTGAAGACTTTTCTGTTTGCTGCTGCCTTTAATTAAATCAAATAATTCTTCATTTCTTGTACTGCACTGTAACTTTAATTCTTGTATTTTAGATCTGTCTTATTCTATTTAGCTTGTTTTTGTTTTCTGTTCTCTTGGCTCTTAAATGACTGTTTTTGGTTGTATCTGGGTTTCCTTTATTTGATGTGTTTCTTTTGCACTTTGTCTTGATGTTTTTAATGTTTTATGTGAAGCACTTTGAATTGTCTTGGTGCTGAAATGTGCTATTTAAATAAACTTGCCTTGCCTGGCATTATGTTGCTTTGAAATGTCACTTTCAAATTGCTGACTGTCAGATAAAAGTTGCTAACAGGCATTTGAGCTAATATGAACCATCTTTGGAGTGGTGCTGTTTGTTGTACTTTTTTTCTGAGTTGTTTCCTTAAGATGTTGATAATATTTTGTTTGCCCCATATATGAATGGAATTTTTATTATTGTGTCATATACAACTATGTTCAGCCCACACTGGCTTACAAAGCACAACTTATTCATGCAAGCTTCCAAACCCAGAGAAAGTCCAAAAACAGAGAAGAAATTCAAACAGCTTTCAAATTTGAATCTTTAAACTGTCATTGCATCCAACAAAATTCATAAATCACTGATAGAAACCTTGACTATATAGTAGTAAAATAATCATAACAAACTCAACAATAAATCTTGTCTTCTTTTCCAGGCTTTTGAGACAAAGTTATCAAACTTAAACACATCAAAATTTGAACAGCCACTCCAGTTTTTGATCATCAGTACACCAGAATATTTCACGGTTTTGTGAAGATGTTTCATGGACAGTTAACTCTCTTGTATGTTTAATCTGTGTTGATGATGTTACGCAGTCAGCAGTGTCAGATGGCGTTACACAAATCATATGCAGAATACTCTAAAGAAATAAAGTATAATATCGTAGTATATAATATAATAATATAGTTTTCACAAGAGTTAAAGCATTTGTTTCAAAACAAATCTGTTCTGCTTCTTCATATTTTCATTGGTGGTCTCAACAGAATGACATAGTCAACCATAAAGCTGTCTATGTCAGACACTGTATGTTAATTATGTACCACCCATCTTTCCATATGCTTCCCATCCCATTCTGTGAAGTTCTACCAAAACACATCTCCACTTAAACCCGGGACAAAAGCTGAGAGCTTTCAAGGTCCAAATAACACTGCAGCATAAAAATATCCAAGCATACCACTCATTACAGTTGTCTGTCTTAATCAGGTATGTGCACATTCTAAAAAGTAAATTTGGGATCAAGTGGAAAATGAAATCCAAATATGCTTTTATAAATGAGGCTGCTGTTTTGAAGCCACAACGTGACCCAGCTTCTCTCGGCCTGGTTGTATTATCTGTTGGCTCTGAGTATCCTGGGAAGGAGGAAAGCCAAACCAACCGTTTGGAAGTGAAGGGAAAACAAACACCAGACAACAACCAAATTGCCCGGCAAGAGAGCCAATTATTCTGCTAGAAGGCAGAGGTTTACACTGCACTCCGATTTTTCTATGAGTAAGGAAACAGAGAATCAAGGACCTGCTACAGATGGTCAGCAAAAACCCATTACAGCAACCCATTAAACCAGCTTTTTTCACATGGAGAATGTGTGGCAGCCTCCATTTGGAAATTAAGCAACATGAGGGAGCAATTGTACCTTATTAAGTAGTGAAATGTGTGTTTTTGATCAGATATTTAATAAAGTCTGGTCAAAAGCTGCCATGAAAATCATCTTTATTTGACTCAAAGTACCAACAGCAGAGCCCTGGGAGCACTTTGCAAAAGGATCTTAGCTCCAAGATGTTGAGGGGATTCCTGATCCTGGCCTGTATTTATCAAACTGCTAGAAGTGAAAATTTGAACTTAAGTGAAAAATAAAAGTGAAAATCCTTTATTTGATTCACATATTTTTCAAACTAGTTTTGACTTCAAAATGGTGTTAAATGTCAAAGAGGTGCAGAGGTGTGTGAAGTTGGTTCAGAGTAGGTCATAGATGACAGAGTAGTAGTTGTACAGAAAACTGTTTTCTATTTGATTAGACTAAATATCGTATGTTTCCATCCAGCTTTTTTTTATTCGCATTTTCAATATAAAATAAAAAATCACAAACAAGTTTTTACACTTATCTGAGGTGTAAAAGTAGTTGTATAGATAATAAGCAAATGTAAACAGTGAATAAATGATGACATACATAAAGCATGTGACTTAAACGTCACTCAAGTTTCCACTGAAGAGACAAAAAACCTCGGATCTCTGTGGAGCGATGAGGAGACTGTAACATTCCTAAAATTAATACATGAAATAAACTGAAACGTTTTCCACATTGTTTGAGCTTCGTCTGCCACTCTTTAATGTTAGCTCAAGCAGTATCATTAAGAATAGTTGTTTTACGAGATTATTACATACATGTATGTTTAGTGAACCCACGAACATGTCAACACCAACAAAAAGACACTGCATCTATACAAAACATACAAGACATAATCCAAGCAGCAGTAACTTAACACAAATATAACAAAGCAAAAAGAAAAGGTACAAATATATAAATAAAACAAATACACAAAAAATAAATGTGGGGGGTCAAAAGTCTAACTTAAATGAGAAGG
Organism: Thunnus thynnus; assembly: GCF_963924715.1. NCBI lineage: Eukaryota > Metazoa > Chordata > Actinopteri > Scombriformes > Scombridae > Thunnus > Thunnus thynnus. The sequence continues at coordinate 6,421,341 of NC_089534.1, read as the reverse complement.
TGGTCTTAACTATTGACTGGTACTGTGTATATATACAATGGATGCACAGTGATTCATTTTGCTTGTCCTCGCTCACATTCCTGGTCTTTCTTTACTCTCCTGGTAGGTTTATTTAAACTATGCTGTGCATATGTAACTATGTAATTAAGCTGTGTCATGTTTTTCTTGCTGTGAAATAATGATGAATTCCTATATAATAATAATAATAATATATAAAATTAGTCTTTAAACATACCACCTTATTTAAAGCTGTAATACTGTCTCTGAAATACTTGAAATAATACTAATACCTGAGTGTTAAATAGTTAATGTTGACATGTTTTATTTGACTGCAACTATACACCATCAGGGATGAAATTAAAGGAAACATTTTCACCTTCCCTTTTAACAGTTAAATAACTATAATCATACTAAATTGTGATCCTTGTCTCTCTCTCTCTCTCTCTCTCTCTCTGTCTTTGCTCTCTGGATGCAGATAAATGTTATTCCAACCAGACCAGTCCCAAGTGTGTCTCCTCGTCCTCTTCCTCCTCAGAGGTAGAGCCCAATTCCTCTTCCTCCTCCTCTATCCTCCCTGTCAGCCAGATGATCGACAAGGTGAAAGGTTACTGCTCCACGCGCTCTGACAACTTCTACAAGAACATCATCATGTCCGACAGCTTCAGCCACAGCACCAGGTTCTAGAGCTGATCCTGGTGCTCTGAGGCCTTGTGTTTCTGAACTGCGGCCACATCATTCTGGGAAAGTTTTGTGACATCATCATGCTGGCAGCTTCAGTGACAGACAAGACTTCTGTTACGGGTTCCAGGATCAAGGGTAACACTGGAACCACTGGTTATTTAAAACTTTGATTTTGTTCTGGAACTGTCACCCAACATTCTAGAACCTTTCACACTCTAAAACTACTCCCAACATTCTAGAAGTGTATGATGCTCTGGACCTACTCCCAACATTCTAGAAGTGTATGATGCTCTGGACCTACTCCCAACACTCTAGAACTCTCTGATGCTCTGGACCTACTCCCAACATTCTAGAACCCTCTGACACTCTGGACCTACTCCCAACATTCTAGAACCCTCTGACACTCTGGACCTACTCCCAACATTCTAGAACTGCCTGACATTCTGGACCTACTCCCAACATTCTAGAACCCTCTGACACTCTGGACCTACTCCCAACATTCTAGAACTGTCTGATGCTCTGGACCTATTCCCAACATTCTAGAACTGTCTGATGCGCTGGACCTACTCCCAACATTCTAGAACTGTCTGATGCTCTGCAACTACTTCCAACATTCTAGAACCCTCTTACACTCTGGAACTACTCCCAACATTCTAGAACCCTCTGATTCTCTGGAACTACTCTCAACATTCAAGACTATCTGATGCTCTGGAACTGCCACCCAACATTCTAGAACACTTTAATTCTCTGGAACTACTCCCAACATTCTAGAACCCTCTGATTCTCTGGAACTACTCCCAACATTCTAGAACTCTCTGACGTTCATTCTAAAACCTTTCACACTCTGGACCTGTCACCCAACATTCTAGAACCTTTAGTTCAGACATGTCTGTAATACCATCAGGACAGAGAGGACTGAACAGTGTAGAGGTTTTTAGACAGCAGAGGTTACAGCTCTAGAGTTGAAAAAGTGACTTTTATGAGTTTTGTATGGACATGGATGAAAGTAAGTACATCAGAAAAACTGATGAAAGAAATTCTGAATGACAGACTGTATTGAGTGGTAGAAGCTAGTGGAGCAGACGCTAGACAGGAAGTGGCTTCATAACTTCCTCTCTCTATGCCTGCATCCTTCCTGCCATCTTCCCTTTTCCTGGAACATACTGTATTTGTTAAATTGTGTTTCATCATGTACATTATTTACAGACATAGCTGTTATAGGAGCCAACATTTCTACTTTCATTTTAATTGGACCGATTAGCAAAAATTCAAGATTTGTTTCTATATCTAGTCATCAGAATTCATAAGGAGCTGGTCGATTTGTTTTGCTGAATAATAATTAGTTAGCGCAGGTTTCCTCTATGCAGCATTTATAATATGTAGTAAAATGCATCATCAGTAGCTAACAGAGCCACCATCTTAATGCACTGCCTTCACTTTTTTTATAAAAGTACCAGCTAAATCCAGAAAAATCTGCCTTTTCATGCACAATTATTAAAAGATAGTCTCTGAATTTTCTGCAACAAACTGCTCCAACGCCATAGACCACATTAAGATAATCACAGACAAAGTCGCACATTATTCTGTTAAATCCCGGAGTCTTCTGGGTAATAAGGGGTGTTAGAGAGCTGCGGGGTGGTCAGAGAGCGTTGATGCGATTCTACTGTATCATATCACGTTACAGAATCGGCTGACGTGGCTGCCAGACTGTGTAACTAAGAGGAAATGAAAGGGAGCAGAGGAGAGAGCAGAGAGGGGAGGAAAGGATAAACACAAGGTGGGAAGGTAGACAAGAAAAAAAAGGTTCTGGTAGACAAAAAAGTAGGCTGTTATGTTTTGGTGTTTTTTTAATACTGTGATGTTTGTTTGTGCATGTGTGTGCGGAGCCATATCCTATGTAAATATTGATGATCTATCTATTCGATGTGCCTTATTCTATAGTGTTATAATGTGTCCGGATGGTTGCTTTTGTTCATGCCTTCGTGGGGTCCTGGAAGGGTCACCGGGACTGTACATACAAACCCAAACATTCTCCAACTCCCTGTGCTGTTTAGGCACACAGTCTGCTGCCCTTTTCACCTCCGTGAGAAACAATTTATGGCGACAGAAAAGAGCAGAAGTGGCAGGATTGATGAAACAGAACAGAATACAGTCAAATAGGCTTCCTCAGAGCACAGGCCAGTCGATCAAGGTGCTTTTTCGTAAAACTCCCAAAACAAAATCAGAGGTATCTACATATTGATAATGTACATGATCATAGTGACACATTTTGAATTTATAATTGACATATCTCAGCTTTTCTGAGACAAATGTTCTGGACAAACTAGTGCTGTTAGATTTTAAAAATCACCCAAGAACATTTTTAATGGCGCTTTCTCCTGCCAAGATTGAGATTCTTTCCACGTGGCAAATGGGACAATCAGAATGTGACAGCTGGCAGTTTTAGGATAAATGATAAAAATCAAGTTGATGTCAGCGGCCATTAAAGCTCAGCCCTCCTTGTTCATATCAGCCAAAGTTTAGCAATCTCATTAATGGCAACAGATTTACTGATCAAGCAATGAATCTTGTTTGAATTCAAATATATCAATATTTTATGCGGCATAGCTTTGTTTATATGAAAGCAAAAAAGAAGAAAGCGTGCTGCCAGGTTGAGATTATTATCACCGAAAGGATCAATTCACTCTAAATAAAAATATAAAAACTAAACAAAAAACATCTTCCCATGTTGTGTCTAGCCGTACACAGACTTTTGGTTTTATTCCACTGAGTTTTGAGAACTCCCAGCAATCAGTGTTCAGAACACAAACACATCTTTCAAATCCAGGCACTGAATCCAAAAAAAAATTGTAGATACCCTCCGGCTCCCAAGGACTCTTTAGGGTTTTTCTTTATCAAATTTAAGAAAGAGTGCAACGTTTCAAGCCCAAACCGGCTCTTCATCGGGTACAAAAGCATTTTTTGGATCTCCTGCCACCACACAAATATACAAAATACAGTGGGTGCAATTTCACTTGTGGTGCTTAAATAATCAAAAAATGACACTTGGAAAACTTTCCAGAAACAATATCCTGATTATTCGGGATAATCCACAGACCTCTTAATGAACATTTCACAATTTTTTACCCAGAAATTATTTCCTAGTGTGAGGAATCAGGATACTGTTTCTGAAAAGACATATTGCTGTTGAGTTCATCATATATAATTTTTTTATTATTATTATTTTAGCACCACAAGTGAAATTCCTTGCAGGCCAACTTTACTGTATATCTAAAAACTCTTTGCACGACTAAATACCACAAATAGTGAGAATATCTGTTTTATTTTTGTGATCTGGGTGAACTGACCCTTTAAAAAAACATCGTATGTACAACGGGGATCTAAAGCTGTGAGTCCACTACCAAGAGCTCTTTTATTTCATCATTTATCTGTTTGTCAAGTATTAGAAAAGATTTATTCAGTCAAAATATGAGTGTGCAGTATGTTTCTATCATTCCATCTCTTTATAAAATTATACTTTAGTATTTTTACATTTGGTTTGAGCTGTGTGAAGCCATGAAACTCAACACTTCCTGCCCTTCTTTAGACTTCAAACCAGCCCCGTCAACAAGTTTTGATGCCTAATCATACTCAACATCCTGAATCCTTTTATCAGAAAGGATGGCATGCCTCTTCAGAAAATAACAAGAATCCTTTATGGACTTGTGCATGCGATCTCTCCACATAATGTCTCCAGTTGCAGTCCAGACTTGAACTGATCTGTAAAGAAGAGTTTCCTTCAGTCATTAGCAGCGAGTGTTTGGCTCTCGCAGAACATTTAGTCATCAGCGAAGAGGTTTGGAAGCTGTTACTGTGCCATTAAGGCTGCAGTCTTTGCAGATGTCTTTCACTAAGTGGAGCAGTGTGTCCTTTGTTCTACTGGCTTATATCTTAGATCCCATAAATATGTTTAGTTGATATACAGTGCAGCTCCACTGAAACTGGCCTGGTGTACTGCTGTGCTCACTTTGGACTTCATTTGTCAAGTCCAGTCAAACTATTTGTACAGCACATTTAAAACAACCACAGCTGACCAAAGTGCTGAACAGGCTTAAAATACCAAAATAAATTAATATAAAAGTAAACAACAAATAGGAATAAAAGAAAACAATAAACATAATAATAATTATAAAAAAAATTGCAGCACAATAGAAGATAAAGTCAAGCTCAACTCAAATTCCAAACAGCATCTGGTTGGTCGACCTCGGCGCTCCAACTGGAGTGTGATGATACAGGAGTTCTGCTACATAAGCAGAACCTTAAAAGTCAGCAATAAAATCATCTTAAAATCAATCCTAAAACAGACTAGAAGCCAGTGGAAAGAGGCCAATACTGGTGTTATGTGATCACGCTTTCTTTTACCAGCTGGAAGACGAGCAGCTGCGTTTTGTACTAACTGCAGATGACAAAGAGACGACTGATCCAGATCCACATACAGAGAATTACAACAGTCTAACTGAGAGATAATAAAAGCAGGAATAACTCTCCAAATCTTTGTGAGAGAGATGATCGGCCTTTACATCGGATAAAAGTCTTAACTGAAAGTTAATCTGTTTATCAAATTTTGATGAACAGATTAATTTGAATTAAAATTATCTAAAGTAAAATGATTGTAAAATAAAATAAATTTTAAGAAAAAGATCTAGCATTTGTTGCACTTCCATGTTATAAATTTCTATCTTGCTTCAGTTTTTGCTGTGTGGAATATTTTTCCAACACTCAGGAGAACAGTTGAGAGTAACGTTTTATTTTACAGGTTTGTTATTTCTGGAAAGTTTCCTTGTAAATTTTGTGTAATTTGGTACCAATTATAGAGAAGATAGAGACTGTTGTTTAACTTCCTTTAAAGAAAAGCTTAATTTAACCCAAAGTACCCAAATTTAACCCAAAATTTAACCCAAATCTTATTCATCACCCATTTATGTATTTTAATTTAAAACTTTATTACTACATATTTGTTGTATTGTAAACTAAATTTTTAGTTTTGCCAGAAAATGATTTGGAAATAATTCTGAATTTACAGACCTGTAAAATAAAATGTTACCTAACTGGGCCCCAAACTTCTACACTAAAGCTTTGTGGATATTGTTATGAAAAAACAGTTGAAATGCACCAAATATGAATGAATATTTGAATAGTAAACATGTAAACAAATCTATTTCAATTTGACATGAGCATGTTTTCAATTAAAAAATATTACTTTTAAATAATATATAATTTTATTAGATAAAAAGTATCAACTTAAATTATTATTTTATTGTTAATATTTATGATGAATGATAAACAAAAAGATCTTTGTAGTGGACGTTTTGGACCCTGCAGTACTTTTTAACTGTTTTAACGACGCCTGACAACTTTATACAAAACGGATTTTCAAAAAATCTTCATCCTCCAGTTTTATCTTGCTGTTGCCAATAAATGATAATTGATTTGATTTCACCAATTTGGATAATTTTATGTTGATTATTTGTAATTTCACACTTTTTTTAAAAATCCAAAGTGAATCATTCCAAAACTCAAGTGGAAAAAAACAACATCCAACATGATTTTATGATACTCAGTTGAAAATGTTTCTGTTTAAATATTCTGTTTTGTATCCAGAGAGGGAAAAACTGTGCATTTTATGTTTATAAAAAGCTCTTTATGAATTTGTTTCTTATTGTTCTTTTTGTTTCTTTCACTTATTGTTCGTCTTTTTTTTTTTTTGTCACTTGTTATCTTCCTGAAGCTTTCAGAGCGAACCTGACAGATTTACTGTGTGGTATACTTTTATTTATTTCTTGGATGTACAGTTTCTCTCCGCCTCTGTTTAATTTAGTTTAACTAGACAATCATCTGCACTGAGAGGTGAATGTTGGAGATTGAACACTGGCATGAGTTTTACAGTCTGAATCTTTGAACTCATCAGCAGCTGGCTAACCAGACTTCTATTGTCCTCATGCTGCCAGCGGTGTTCAACACCAAAGCATGATTGTGTAGTGAAGCACACATTGTACCGACCGTCAGGCATCCTGACCTACGCTTCTCTTTTCTTTTGCCCAGAGTGGTGGAAGAATATTATTCAGCCTTCAGAAACAATCCCCAAGAGACTGCGAAAGAAGAGATGAAGCCCCTTTGGCAGCTCCTGTGGCATACTTGGGTTATTCTGTCAGTTACTGGCCTGAGTTCAGCCTGAGGGGTGAGTGCAGTGGAAAAGATAGTTCCTGTTTTCTCTTCTGGCCCCAAAACATCTCTTTAATACACAATAATGAAGCACAACAGAAGATTAAACCCACTAAATTAAAAAGGATTGTTGACATATGGGTGATTTTATGTCTAATGTCCAACATGTTAAGTGCTAAAATATGTTTCTAGCCTTTTTATTCTAGAGAACATATCAAAGCACCTCCTGAACAGCAGGAAGAATAGTTAATTTGTCGAAATGATCACCACACAGGGGGCAGACTTTAAGGGAAATTATCCATCTGGGAACACCTAAGTGGAACTACTTCATTCCAGTTTGCCTCTACCGTATACTGCATGCATAAGGTTTTGTCATTGTTTTTAAGTTATTGTTGATTTACATAGAAAAATTTGCAGGAAAATTCGCAAATGAAGATGTTGATTGATTTAAAGGATGCGGCTAATTCATTCTATATTAGTTCTTATTGTCAACAAATCCCATCCCCAGTGTTTCTGAATACTTTCCTACTTCTCTACTCTGACAAGCCCATTAGTTCCTGCTGAAAGCACCTCACAAATATATAGTTTCATTTTTAAACTAAACCTGAAAACAGGTATAGCGGCATCCAAACACTCACCACCCGGATCGATTAGGAAGCTAAGATCTAAAAACACCTCACAGATATATAGTTTTTAAAAGGCTCAGTAATGCTCAAAAAACAGCAGGTCAGTGTAGTTAGTTAACAAACAGACGAAAGGATGAAAAAGTGCATTTGTTGGGGACTGTTTTCAGTGAATCCACATTTGCTGCTCTCGTGAGCATTTCTGGCAGCAGGACGGTGTGTGTGGGCGTCGAGTCAAAATAAACTACAGTGTGTGTGTTCATGGTAATGAAGGAACACGTCATCTAGTGCAGCGGTGAAGTGTTTTTAATCGTTTTTGGACAACAACGGAGGTCTACAGCACAGAGGAATAAGATATATCACAGAACTTAGTTAGTAGATGCACGCATTGTTGGTTTAGGTGTTTTTATGGGATTTGTTGACAAGATGAAAAATGTAGAATATTGCCAGACTTATTGCGCAGGTGAGAAAATTATAGTCAAGTTAGAAAGAGTTCTGCTCTCAGTTCAGCTCTAAATAAGTAAAAAAAACAAGAAGTAGTTCAACTACACACTGGTTCAGTTACAAAATAATCTCTAATCTAAGTAAATGGACCTTGAAGTTAAAATTAATTTGTCACATGTTGTTCCCAGAAGTCAAAATCAAATTTCCATGCTGAAATATGACATGGTTGATTTTTAAAATCTAACTTTTTCCATTTAAAAAACAAAAAAAAACAAGGATAAATTGCAAGATTTAAAAAATAATGACACTTACGTAAACAATATACTGTTGGCATGAGATAAACAAATAATGTCACAACACTAAATAATAAACAGTCAAAAGATGTAGAAAATAGTTTTATATTTCTTTTGTTTTCAGTCCTTTGGCAGCTCAACACACAGTTTACAGTCATCAATCACTCTGCTATATAAACAGAAATCAACTGAAATCAACTGGATTTGTGTGTTTTGTGTTGAAAAAGTGAAACGCTTGTTATGCTGAGGTCAAACCTGCGCAGCCTCACAGTGACTGTGCTTCATTACTAAGAGACACATGGCTGCAAAAAAACTATGAAAAACCCAAACAACCATCACAGAGGCCCATTGAGGCGTACTGAGTAAACCGTCTGCACAGCCGGTTTCCAAACTCTGATTATGTTGAATAATTTGTCTTCTAACCCAACAAACGTCTCTCCGTCCATCATGTGGCTTTTGTTTCCTCTCACATGTCGTATGTACAGTTCCAATTAATTTAAATATTTCTTGCAGTAACTCTGAACTTTGTGTAGTTGATGAATATTGTACCGAATGCAGATCTGTTCTGATGAGGATTGTAATTGATCTTTGCTTTTGTTGTTGTTTAGTATTTGTATTATGATAATTATTATTCTGTAAACACTTTTGTGCACCCGGCCGTGTTGTTTCAGTCTGTGATGTCATTTCCTGGAAGCTCACTTCTGCGTCTCAACATTAAAGGGAATTCAAGCTCTTAAAATGTGCACAGAGGTTTATTCAAGCTTTAGTTTCACACAGACGAGTGAAGTCTGTTTCTTTTTAGCTGTTTTTTTTATGCAAAAAGATGTATTTCCTCTTAATTGAAATGATTTTTCTTAAAAGGGAACTCATACAAAATATATATTTTTTGCAATGTACACATAATTGCATAGATTCTTGATGCCATTATTGTTAAAAGCTATTATTTGACTGCAACAAACTGATGCTAACGGTTTTAATTTGAATGTATTTCACTTTGTAAACGACCACATCCTATTGCACCATAATGCATTTAAAGAATAAAATATGAGACAGCACTGTTGCTAAAAAAAGAAGTTTTACCCGACCAGTCTGTCGTGTGTGTGTGTTTGTAGATTTAATGAAGGTAAACTATCTACTGTATATAAATATGGACGACATGACAGCGCCCCAAAACATCGCCCCCTGGTGGCTGGATGCAGTACAGGTCATAAGTCCCGCCTCCTCCATGTTAGCGGATGGGACATCAAAGTGAACATCAAATAATTTTTCCCCAAAGATAGTTTCTATCATTTTAAGTCATTCTTATCACACCAATGTTTGTCAGAGTGCTCATATTTCTGATGTTTGTTTTTAATTAGTTATTTGATGATATAAAAAGGAGGTGTGACATCATGATTGACAGCCGTGACAGCCACTCTTAAACCTCCGTCAGGTGGTGGGACAGCTTCTCTACTGTGCAGAAAATGACCATGCTCCAAATGATGTCACACAAGCAAGATGGCCGCTCCCAGAAAAGATTTATTTTGAATCCACTTTTGCATATCGGCAGGAAGTGGAGACGCGTCGTCCGTCTTTATATACAGCCAGCAAGGTAAACACAGTGAACGTCTGAGTGTAATGGTACTGTGATCTGGCGCAGTACTTATCAAATCAGAGAATACTTATCATTTCAAATGCACAACAGACCACTGGACACAGATGATGGAGTTACTGCATTGAGTATATTTTAAACTTTTGGAGCTTTTTACAAACTATAAAGAGTCACAACTGCTGTCAAGCTGCTGAAACTCCTGCGACGGCGGGAGTTTAAATCGGTTTCAAAGATAGCATGAATACATGTTCATCTTAGCAATATGGCTACAGTGTCTGCTTTCTTATGGGCTTGCAGGTGAGTATACATGCGCACGTCTTTTGGCATATTTCAAAATCTCATACTACCCTCTTTAAGTAGCTACAGACTGTGAGCGTGTGACCTCTCTGTCTCTCCTGTAACATGCTGCTTCTCAGATATGTTTTAATTAGTTTCAGTTTGGAGAAGGATCTTTCTTCTTGGGACAGTCACAGGTAGAGTAATAACACTTGGTAATATGGAGTCATGCTTTTATGAGCAGAGCGTGCTCCAAATTTTGAACTGAGCCATGTTTAATTTCCTTTATGGCAGACACTAATGCACATCTACATGAGAGCACTTGCTTTGGAAAATCCGTGGCTAAGTCATCAAGGGAACTTGTTGATTTACACATTTCATCATTGGATTTTATTAAAAGTTCTTGTGGATGTAAAAACCCAAACCTCCGTGCCACCTCTTGCATGCTACAGCACCTGCGTGTCGCCTGTTGTCCACAGCTGCACTTTGAAGTGCTCCTCTGCATTCAACAGCCTTTCATCCTCTCATAAGTCATCAAAATGTCTGTTGATGCACGTTTTCTGTGGAAATGAAGGAGCAATACCTCATGACTGGGCAAGACTTCCGGGTGGTTTCTGTGAAACTCGTCTCTGAGTGAAGCAAAGATCTCAGATATTTGCTCGCCTGCAAAATATTGATGTTCTGTTTTTGGGAGACTTTGTGAAACAGTGTTGACTGTTTCCAGAATTTTACCCTGCATCACTGCTTGGAGGTCAAATTCAAATTGTCTTATCGTGATAGTTGTTGACAGGCGGGGGGCCCATTTGGACTGCACGGCCCCCCCTCCTCGCTTGGGCTGTGCGGGTATACTTCACAGCCCAGAGCTTTATCAACACATCAGTCCTGAGCAGACTACTTTACAGACGTTCCTGCATTAACCACATTGTTTAATGCAGATTTTAGCACATCTGCTGAATGAAGAGTGTTTAATTAAAGTAGTTTATTTACATTTTTAAGCATTTTTCTGTTATTGCTGTGCGTTTGCTCCAAGTAAGATGCCAGCAAAGTCATGTTACACCATAAACACACATGGCTCTGAGACGTCTATTTCACCAGAATACCAACAACTTTCTTTGCACTACATCGTCTGATTGACCCTCCCACCTGTTTGCATCTCCCTTACACCTGTGCACTGTGCGCTCTGCACTCAGCACTGAAAACACCAGCAGATCAGGAAAATACCAAACTGTCATAACGCTGCTTCCGCTGGTTGTTGCTCTGCTCCATAAACGGCAGAAACTTGTGTGTAAAAACTTGTGTGTGTCTGGTTGGATTTGAAAGTTCAGTTCAGCCAGATCCTCCGGTCCCTCCCTCACTGTGCCGTGATAGCCAAAACTCTGAAGTCTGTTTCCTACGTCGGCCCTCCAACTGTGTGAGCAGCTGCCATACAACGTACCGTATTGGCCCGAATATAAGAAATCTTGAATTCTTGTAGTAGAGCTTCCAGCCGAGCTACAACACAGACACCCACACAGAAACTCCCTCATAGAGACATAAATGTTCTTGTGGAGGCTGTCAAAGCTCCTGCAGAGAGTCTGACAGTAGCAGATTGATTTTCGATACAAAATTTCCAAGTTTTACTTGGACAACTTTGTCAAATTCGTGTCCACACACGGCCGGCCTGTGATTTAGACCTCATTCGGACAGGTTTATGGTCTGTAATAGACACGGACGTTTAGCAGAACAAAGCCAAAAGCCTCCCCAGGGTGGCGCTGGAGAATTTTGGTGAGGCAAAGATACTGTATGAGGTGAAGAGTCAGTTTGATTTCTCTGAGTCAGTCATATCTGAACACACAGACATAAAACAAATACTGATATAATTCAATGTGACTTACATTTCCTGAGGATATCATTATCACCAAGAAACCCCCATAAATCCGCTTAAAAATCAGAAGAAAAAAGAGGCTGCAGAACTTGCCAGAGAATCATCACATTTTACAGTTTTCTTCAGTATCACAGTGATCCAGTGATAGTTGTCTGTACATCCAAGGCTACACTGCAAACAGGAGCTGCTAATAGATAATTCAGAAGACTTTTAATGGAGCCAATGTGCCAAAATGTACACAAATATAGGAACCTATATACCTGCAGCTGACATGACAACAACCCACTTGATGAGCTTTTATGGGTTCTTGCTCTCCTGATGGTTTTTCTGTCATCATATTGGTTCCCAAATAGACCAATATGCTGGTGTTTGCATGTTTCCATCTATCAATCTAATTATCAATGTAATTATTATTGGGATTGAACTGAGCAGCAGGCATCTCCCCTACAGACACAGTCCACATTGGGCTTTATCTGCAATCTTTCCACCTCTGGCATTAACTTCACATTCAGTCTGAAAACACCTGTAAGATTATTTATATGTTAATAGAAAACTTGTGCATTTATCACCGCAAAGCCTCAAAGACACCACGATAGTCTTTGTGCACATTAAGATATTCTATCCTCCTTTTGACCTCCAGGATGGAGCCAGTTGTCGTTTCCCCACCTTTCTCTCTACCCCAGCGCCATCCTCTCTTCACTTCAGCGGCCAATCACAACACTGGGATTTATCCTTAAATACCGAAACACAGCGCGTGAGAAGTCTGTCACTGCAGCTGCCAGGAGCCAAAAGAGAGAAAACCCAAGATCATCTATCACACACAGTACGGAGATGATGTGGTTAAATACACACACACAACCAAAGATTCCTCTGGTTTCGCTGGTTTCACTCTCTTGACTCCTGAAATTGATTTTAATCTCACATTATCTGGTTAAAGTCTGTGGTTTGGAAGTGGTGGACGTGTTCCTGAGGTCACAGGATTTGCAGGAGGCTCTGAGCTGGAATGAAGCCCTTATAGGAGACATGGCCAGATTGAACTACAACTCTTCAGCGTGGGTCCCCTAATCAGATTACATTTTGGTGACCTTTCCCTAACTGTGAAACCCAATCTGTTGAGAAACCATGAAAATTTGAGACTCGAGGAGTAAATCAACCATGAAAATAGCAGACTGTGTGTTTTTATCAATCTTGTACGTTGTATGTTTTAATTTTACGACTGCTAAATCTGCAACTTTTAGTGCATGAAACCCCCAGTCAGTTTGTCCAGTGAGAGTTCCAATAAAGTTTGTTCAAACAAGACGTCAGAGTCCTCAACAATGTTGACAGAAAGAGAGAAAGGAAGTATTACCGTTTGCGATTCTACTATGAACATCAAATAAGAAGAAAAAGATGCCTGGAAACTGCAGATAATCCGATGTAAAGTTCAGTTTTCTGTCACAGCGTCTCAGTCAGACGACAGTTTAACCACAAATATACTGAAACCACATTAAAACCAGCAGTTGATAAGAGCAGCCATGTTGTAAATCTGATCTCAGAGCTGCTCAAACTGCAGGAAGATGACGGAAATTTCGTCAGATCGTCTGACAGCCAGACTGTTGATCGATCAGGTGCTGTGACCTCAAACAAACGATCTGAAAGAAATTCAGTCTAAGATCAGTCAATGGCGACCAAATTTGGGTTAAAATCTGGTTCATTTCCTACAGCGAGAATAACTTCACTGCAACACACCATAAGGACAGAGATAGTTGAGGTACAGTTAATAAAGTTGGTGTTTTTCCGGTTGACGCTGAGAATCAGGACATCTGGACATCCAGACACCAGACAAGCTGATGAGTCAACGTTCACTGGGCTTACACAAGAAAATAAAGGGTGTAGGTGTTTTGACTCATACAGGAAGGAGTTGCATCAATCACGTTCCTCTCATCTTTAACCTATGAGTTTACACTGTTAGGCAATATCAAAGTATTATTCATCATGAAAAATGCAAATTCCAGATCCATGACACACTGGCCCAAAGAAGCATTTTTCCCACATTCATTAACATTGTAAAACAGAGTCAGAGTCAAAAACTGAAATGATTCTTTTTATTATCAGAATTTGATCCATTCAGTCTGATAACATTTACAAAGTTCAGATCAGAAGAGCTTTATGATTAAATTATTTGATCATTTGATGTTCTCCACTGGTTTGTCTGGAGAAGGACTCTACTGAGCTCCACAGGCCCGAGAAGACTGAGGAAACATGGTGGAGATTTTTTTTGGTGAATGCACTCTGTGAGCATCTGAACTGGGTGCCATCTTTGAATGTTGTATCCAGTAATCCGTAATACATCCATGGACGTCCAAAAACCTGCAAGCACATATCATATGTTTCTATTTACAGTAAATATTCTTCTCCAATGTAAAATAAAGTACTAAAGATGGAAATACAACATTATTTATTGATATTTATTTATTTTAAATATATAATTTATTTAATGTATAAAAGTCTCTGTCAAGGACACTGAACATGATCTCATGTTACTCCATCACTAATCCAGATAGTTTATTATTATACCAATATGGAAAGCCCAATAATAAGTAAATTTCATCATGTTATAATATAATTTGCTGTTCTTATATAAATGCAAGACATTGCATACATAAAGCTACATAAATAGAGATACAATTAATATTCTATCACTTTTTTTTTTACTCCAAAAAAGTAGTAAAATAGTAGTAAATACAAAAGTGTACTAAGTCTTGAAAAAAAGCGAGTTGTTTTCCAAGCAGCACATCCATCATGATTTAATGGTTTGGTTCAGACAGTCGAGCTGTTACACTCATCACATCACATTACTGAGGTTTGGCAAAAATAAACTGAAATTCCTTCACCTATCATCTCAAGAAACCAATTTCAAATACTCCATCCGAACATCCAAACCAATTAACATGACTGACTGACAGACAATATGTCTCGTTCCATTGAACTGTTACTGAACCGAACTGAGCGTCTGTGGCCGTGTGCACGTTTTGCACATTTTTCCTTCCTGATCTGCTCGTCACTAACTCACCTGTCATTTTAGGTCCTCCGGCAGTTGTCATCAGTCACCTGACTGACATCCACGCTCACCTGCTTCTCATTCGGGTCAGTTAGACTGAAATTTCACTTCCCATTCATTTCTATGTCTTTGCTTTGTGCAGCCGTTGGTTTAAATTTGTTTGATGGTTGATATTCTTGTTTCTTATCTGCACGGTGAATTAAAACAAGCAGCAGAAGAAGAAGAACATGCTGTTTGACTGCAGCGAATGAAGAACTGCATCAGAGGTTAATGACAGTAAAATGTTTGATTAGTCATGCTAGCTCCTACAATTCATGTTTGCAACCCTGCACACGCTACTTCCTGTCCCCTCCTGCTTTTCACCATAACATGCCAGTTAATTTCACCAAGTGGATTTAAAGGATGGATTCACTAAATTTCAAGTCTGTCTTAAAACAACAGTCAGGAGCCCAAATGAACATTGAAACCTGTTTGTCTTGCTGTAATCATTCCTCCTGTTCATACTGACCATTAGAAGATCCCTATATCTTTGTAAGCTGCATCTTGATGTGAAGTTCTTGTTCAATGACAACAAATTTGAATCTAATCTAATTATTATTATAAAGACAGGTGGAGCAGACGCCATATTGATATGAAAACAGCTGATTAAAGCTACGTTCAGACAAAAATGGCCCAAATCTGATTTTTTTTGCTCATATGTGACAGTGTGAACAGCACAAATCACATGGAATTTGATCTTTTCAATTCAGATTTTGGCCACTTTCATATGTCACATACAGGTCTGATTTTTTACAGTGTGACCTCAGTCTGAACAGTCGGATCGGAATTCATGAGACTTTTATGTCACTCTAGATCGACATTCGTCACAATTCTGCACCGGCAGGAGTCACTTGGTGAATACAAACATGAAATACAGCTGCGATGGAGGTAGTCAGAGGAGAGACAGTGAGGTGTTAGACCACATAAGTATTTAAGGTGACACTTCTGTACAAGCAAAACTTTAGGGGTCGTATCGTAACCGCATCCACACACACACCTCTGTACAGAAGCAGCTGCCATTGCTCCACAAAAAGCCACAATTAAAAATGTGGCTCTCTTTCTCCTCATCCTCGTTATCATCTACTCATGAACTCATAAATGAAACCATAAGCGCTGACTTCATTGGCCTCCATGTTTACTTCTGTATGACAGCGTGCTGCACGTGTCATCGTTGTTATTGTTCTTTTTCACACGCGAGTCAGTTCAGATCAGGACCGCGACCAGCTCACACTGGAATCTCATACTGGCCACATTTAAAATACAGCCAAACAACAAAAAAAATTAGATCCCAGCAATAAATTCAAATCGAGCACTGAGGCTTGCAGTGTGAACGCAGCCTAAGCCGAGTTCCACTGTGACTCAGATTTATAAAAGAGAAGAATGCACCCTCATATTTCTGGCTTTGTGTGTACACACAGTTTCAGTCATGAATCTACAGAATTTATGCATCTGGCTCCTGGTTTGATCTCACAGCTCAACTCGTCTTCTCCTCTGCTCGTGCCCACTCACGTTTTATCACTTTGTATGCAATTGCACACGATTAAAATTCACTTTGAGGTTTAAACACTCCTTTAGTAAGAAAACATGTTTTTCCAGATGCCCAGCTCTCAGAGATAGTGACTATATGTTGATACATCTCAACCCTCCATCTTAAACCCCAAGAGGAACTAAAATCTAAATTCTTACTGCACAGTGAAACATTACTTGGCTCACAGCTTCACGGACAGAAGAATCTCACTTCTGTGGTTCCAAATGTCAACAACTGAAAGTGGTTTGTGAAAGGAAATATTCTAAATATTTGAAAAAGCTTTCGGGCGCTGCAGCGTACATACGTACATGATGTACTTCAGTCTCAGTCATGCAGGGACACGGCTATAATTTTGGTTCAGCTGCTCCACGATTATATCTGTATTTTGGAGCAGAACTCATGAAATACTGGTACTTTTTTGATGTGTTTTGAGTAATAAACGTTGGGGGGGGGGGGACGCTCTCTCTCTCCTCTCAGCCTTACTCTCTCATTCTCTCTTGACCTTTCCCCTCCTCTCCCTCTGTCCCTCCTCTGTTTCCTAATCAAACCCCTGCTGCATTGAGGATAATGAATGCTTATGAAATACTTTCTCTTCATATGGGAGAAGGAGAATTCCCCTTCACAGACTGAGAAACTGCAGAAAAAGGAAAAGTCAAAGATCAGTGTGAGCTGTAGAGCAGAGATCTGATCTGGTTTATAACAAAATAGGCCTTAATGTAATCAGTTGTCCTGTTATTTTGATCTTATGGTGTAAAAATCATGTTGCAATCTTGCATCGACTGGGAGGAAACGAGTCCTGTGCTTCTTTTTATCTGGTCTTATCTTTTTTTATTGATTTTGATCGGTCAGATATATCAGAAATTTCAGAAAAATCTGAATTTCACAGTCAGAATTGTGACTTGAATGTTAAATCTTATATTTACAAGTTGGAAACTTGTAACGATAACTCCGATATGACATGAATGCAGCATGAACCGACTGAACTCTTGCTGTTAATCTCTACACAGAT
Organism: Thunnus thynnus; assembly: GCF_963924715.1. Taxonomy (NCBI): domain Eukaryota; kingdom Metazoa; phylum Chordata; class Actinopteri; order Scombriformes; family Scombridae; genus Thunnus; species Thunnus thynnus. The sequence goes on along the minus strand of NC_089534.1, from coordinate 6,403,752 downwards.
GAGAGGAGGAGGTGATTTATCGGAATAAATCTGAAGACAGAAACATAATCAGCAGCTTTTTTGATAAACTATTAATTGTTTCAGTCAATTTTAAAGCTAAAATGTCCCCAGTTGCTGAAAGCCATTTATGAGGATTTGCAGCTTTTCTTTGCTGCTTATCTTTAGACTGTGTGACAACAATCTTGTAAGTTTATTACATATCACAGTGTGACAGCTCTAATAAAACCTGGTTTACAATCTTTGTCAGACTGTATATAATAATATCAGTTTGAGGCTGTCAGATTGTGAGATGAACATGTGGTGAATCGTAACATTACGATGAAAATAGAAAAAAAGTGAACGAAAGCAGAGACGTGTCATCAGATGTTCTGAAAATGCAGCAAAGTCACACAAACTTCTTTTTTGCTTCACCTCCATTATTTTGTTTCAAACCCGCATTAACTGATGTTTTGTCCACTGGTTTTCATCAGAAACCAGTTGTTGAACACAGTGCTGACAAATCATCAACTTTTGGTCAATATGTTGATAGCAAACTGTTGCTTATTTCCACATCCAGCGGATTTCCACAGAACAACATTATCATTCATTTGGAGTCGTGTTTCTGTCCACATGGTGAATATAAGTCCAATATTCACTCTCTTTTAGCTCTGTTTTTACTCTCTGCCAACTCCTGAGGGAAATATCTGGCTCTTTAGCTGCTAAATGCTCCACTATGTTCACCAGCTAGTCTACAGCTAACTGTGTCTGTTTGCTGTTTGGTGCTGAGCAGGTAGTGTACAGTGGCTTTTTAAGGCTTTTTCTCTGAAAACAGCTGCCTGCTGCAGCCAAAAACTACACTATGAGAGCGCTGAGAGTGAACCAAAACAGTAAAGTTGCAGCCGGACAGATAAACAAGGAGCTGAAACTCACTATAAAGCTCCGTAAAGCCGATGGGAGCTGCTTCTCTGTAGATTCATCACTACGAGCCTCAACCAACACATTGCACACTGACCACTCAGACAATAGAGTTAGAAAAAAATAGATTATAGCCACTTTAAGGAGAACTTGTGTGTGTCCCCCCAAAACTTTATTTAAAGACGGCACTTGCACACCCTTTTGGAGTGACAAAGGTTTCACCATGTTTCTCTCGTGACTGTCAACTTTCTCAGAAAGCACAAAATCACACAGTGATGTCATAGTAAGCACTATAAAGATGTCACTTTGGATTTTAAGGAAACTGTCAAGTATTTTTTTTATTTATATAATTTAATATCACAAATCACAAATTTGCCTCAGAGGGCTTCACAATCTGTACATCCTGTAACATCCTCTATCTGTAGACCCTCAGTTCGAATCAGGAATGCGTACTGTGACGGACAATTTTCACAGTTTTCAGATGTTTTATAGAACAAATGATTATCCAGTTAATTGAGAAAATAATCAGCAGATGAATAAATAATGAGAATAACCGTTAGTTGCAGCTTTAATTGGAATATAGCCCAACTTTTCATCTGTTCCAGCAGGTGGACATATGTATGTGTGTTTTTACTGGATATCAGGCCAGAACATATAATAAACCGCAGGGCTCCTCTGAATCTGGAACAACAACAAGGTAGATCGGACTTTCCCCTCAGATCACCTCCTCCTCCTCCTCTCTGCGCTGCCATCATCACACATCCTCTACTCTCATCTCCTCTTCTTCGCTTGTTTTGTTTTGTTTGCAGCTGATGGAAAACAGGCATGGTCGGCCGTCGGCGGCCGAGCACAGTACATTACATTTTCTGTTTTGGATTCGGATTTCAAAACGGCAAACCGAGCTGCTTTCTCACTTCCCATAAAACGGGGAAGGAGGGAAGAAGGGAGGGAGGAAGTTGACCAAACATCAGACCTCATTAATGTATATATACCGTTGATATAAAGTGTGGTTGGAAGGAAGGAGACGGAGGGAGGGGAGGGTTACACAACGAAGCCGCTTGAGTAACCTGAGCTTCAATGAAAGTGCTAATGTATGGATTCTTTATTTTCCTTACTGCAGCTTACAGGAGAAGAGGAAGGAAAGAAAGGTAATGAAATGGTTCCTGAAACATGAGATGATTGGTATCAGAAGACATGTTAGTGTGTTGAATGTTTAGCAGTTTTTAAGATCCTGAATACGGAAATGATTTCTGCTTTAGGTGACATCTTTATCTTATCAGGTCAAAGGCCAAATGTGGGCTGATCGTTTTCTCTAATAACTGATTAATGATTTAGTCTAGAAAATGGTTAAATATGTTCAGTTTACAATGATAAAAACGTAAACTGATTGAGGATTTGCTTCTTTTTCTTCACTGTTTTTAAAATCTTTATAGACAAAACAGTTTGATTAATAAAGAAAATAATTGGCTGTAGTATGCGCTTAAGATATTCAAAATCTATTTAACTTCATAAAACCAGATTGTGCACTGAGAATGAACCACTGTACATCTTTACAGAGCCGACCGAAGGTGATATGATGAGATGGAGATGAAAAGTAGGTTGAGAGATGGAATCTAAATAATGGAGATCTGTAAAAAGCCTTTACTGTGGAGCACTTTCTTTAAGCCACATCATTGATTATTTTCCTGATGTTTAACAATGTTGAAAGATGTACTAACATCATGAAGGCTGCTCAGACTTTGTTGGCAAATGCCATAATGCAAACTTTTCATTGACAGTAGAGCTGCAACGATTAGTCAATTAACAAACATATGCTTCTTAAATGTGATGATTTGAGGGTTTTGTGTGTCTTATATGATAGTAATTGGTATGGCGGCATACACAGACGCAGTGGCTCACTGCTCCCTGAAACATAACTGTCTTTTGTCACTGTTTTTACTCCTTTTTTTCCTGAAATTCAATCCAGGTGCGTCAAACTTCTTTTACAGTCAGGAAGAACTTCTACATATCGGAACAATGCACCAATTTTCCACCACAAGTGTCTTCCAGCACTCCCATCAGATACCAGTGAAGATAAGAAGAGCATCAGGGTCTCCATTGATTGCCATACTGAGTGACAGGCAGTGAAGACGGTGGAAAGACTGAAAACAGAAGCAAGGATGCCGGTCTGGTATCTTAGTAAGGCTACGGAGGGCCCCTCATAGACCACCGCTACCCAGCCTCTCCATCACCAACACCAGGTCACTTTCTAACAAAATGGATGAGCTGAGACCTGGTTTATCATCATGGACACCAACTTGGGACAACTACATGATGTTTATTACCGAAACTTGGCTAAACCCAGGAGGCCCAGATGCAGCTATCGGGCTAGCAGGCTGCTCAACCCACAGCAGTGACAGAAACAAGGACTCCAGTAAGAGCCGTGGAGGTGGCCTGTGTATTTATGTAACTAACAGCTGGAGCACAAACACTGCCATCATCAACATGCACTGCTCACCTGATCTGGAGTTTCTGGCATTAAAGTGCAGATGCTTCTATCTGCTGCAGAGGTTCTCTATTGTAATTGTTACAGCCATATGTATCCCACCAGATGCTAATGCTAACCTAGCACTCGGCTACGTGCTAACGGCAATAAACAAACAACAGAATGCAGAACCTGAAGGGATTTTCATTGTTGAAGGAGATTTTAATCACGCCAATCTGAAGACTGTACTTCTGAAATTCGACCAACATGTTAAGTTGCAGCTAAAGGGGAAAACACGCTGGACTGTGTCTGTGTCTAATATCACTAAGGGATACAGAGCCTCACCCCTCTCACATCTTGGACAATCTGATCACCTATAACTATTCCTAACCCTAGTTTACAGTCCCATTATTAAACAGAAACCCACCACCAGAACTGTTAGAACTTGGCCTGAAGGAGCGTCTCTACAACTTCAGGACTGTTTCCAACGCACCAACTGGGACCTGTTCTCTGATCAAGATGTAGATGAATATACCTCAACAATACTCTTCTACATCAGGACCTGTGTTGAAAACATCACCATCAACAAACACATCCGTATTTTCCCAAACAGGAAACCACAGATCCTTTTGAAGGACCGCAACACAGCCTTCAGATCTGGTGACAGAAAACAGTACAGCACTGGCAGACACAACCTGAAGAAAGGCATCAAGTGTGCTAAAGCCGCAAACAAGAAAAAGATTGAGGACCCTTTCAACAACAGGGATCCAACACGTATGTGGGAGGAAATCCAGCACGTCACCAACTACAGGAGCAACAAAGACCCACCTACAGGCAACAATGCTTTGCTGGCAGAGGAACTTAACTGCTTCTTTGCCCATTTTGAGGGTTAGACAATGTAGCTACATCCGCACCAGCTACCACCAATCACATACTTACTGTACAGACATAGGAGGTAAGGCGAATTCTCAGCACTGTGAATGTTAAGACGGCTGCAGGGCCTCCTTAACAATCAACAATCAACTCCACTGCTCTGGTCAAAAAGGATCAACAGCGGCTCTACTTTCTAAGGACACTTAGGAAAACCAACCTGTCTGTGAAGGTGCTCATATCCTTCTACCACTGCTCTATAGAGAGTGTACAGTGTGGTATGCCAACTGTTCAGCAGGAGACAGGAGAGCTTTCCAGAGAGTCATAAACACAGCCCAGAGAATAACTGACCTCCCCCTGCTGTCACTGGAAGACACCTTCATATCAGACTGCCTCCTCAGAGCCAGCAGCATTGCTCAGAATCATAATCTGGTTGTATTAACAGTCTGAAGGATGCAAGTCACCCAAATCATTATTTCTTCTCTCTGCTGCCATCTGGAAGGCACTACAGGGCCGTAGAGCCTCACACTTCCAGGCTCAACAACAGCTTTTACCTCAGAGCCATCACTGAACTGAACTCTACACACTAAGGGTCTAACAACTGGAATAGTATTTCCATAGAAATGAGGAAATGTGCAATAACATCTGTAAATATCTGTATATAACATGCAATAATATTTTTATAAGGTGCAATAGCATTTGGTACAATGTACAATGGTATGATTTTACTTTTTTTGATTTTATCTTTTTATTATTATTATTTATCTGTATGGGCAGGTGTATGTGTGTGTGTGTGTGTGTGTGTGTGCATGTGTGGAATGTTAAATGAACCTTTTTATGGTGTTGTAATGACAATAAAGGCATTTAATTCTATTCTAAACTGAATTATTTGGATTCTTGACTGTTGATCGGACATCAAGACATTTGAAGACGTCACCATGGGCTCTTAGAAATTCCAACCTGCATTTTTCAGAATTTTACAGACAGAACAATTAATCAATAATGAAAATAATCCTTAGTTGCAGCCTTAATTGAAATACTGGTGGACTAGAAAGAGATGTTCAGGACAACAGATTGAAACTTAGTCAGGTCAAAACAGGAGTATTGGTTTAAGGCCAGACAGCGTTTGCTTATCAGGGTCTTATCTACATATGTCATGTAAATGTGCTACTGTTCAAAAATTTTGGATTGATATATTCCAGAAATTTTGTGCTGTGACAAAGGTTTGTATTAAACCTTATTGTGGACTTTGTATAATAGTTTTAGTCTTGATTGCCTAATCAACAATATAAGTGGCTGTCTGTAGCTTTTGCTGTAGCCATTTTTCCATTCAAGACTGGATGATGCATCGTTGGAAATGGCTAAACTTGAAAAAGTCATTTACATAATATACTGAAGGCTCTCTGGATAAGTATAAGTCAATATGGTCATACTTCTCAGCAGTCATGTATACATGCAGACAGGAGAAAGAACACGTTATCAAATTAAGACATGTAGTTAGACATTCATCCACTTGTTGCTACGGTAACATAATAAGTTTATGACTTATAGAGACTTACCCCCCCCCCTATTTATTTTTTTATTTAGATATGTTGTTTTGTTGATGTTTGTTTGCTAGTTTGCTTTCTGGTCTTATATGATAAGATATGATTTACTGTTGTGTTATTGTCAAAGTTTTGTTTGTGTGTGAGTAAAAATTTTATATCTGAGAAAAATGACAAGCAAACAGGTGATTAAAGGTTTATTATGTCGAACTGTGGAAATCAGGCTGGATTCCACGATGCAACACATACGCTGTTATTAATCTGATCAACAAGTCTGTATGCGTATTTCTCTCTTCGTGTGTACACAGTTAGTCCTAAAGTTTTCGTCGTTAAGTTTCATACATCCGGCACCTGTTGTTACCAACAAATGACTTCACCAGCAAACACACCTGCGAGAGATTAGGCTCATGTGAGTCAAGTTTCCATCAGCCTTCCAAGAATATACAGGAAGTCACAGAAATATTTACATCCTCTTAAATCTAATCCAGATTTAATAGAATAATAGCTCAATATATTCATGCTTATAGTGACTCAATCACTAATAACTGATTTAATGATGTTCTGTATGATACAGCCTATTTCCTGTTTGAATGGCCTGATTATCATGAAAGCGTCATTCTGAAATCTCCTCATACTATTAAATTATTTTCATATAAATTTAACTGCTGTAGCTGGCGGACTACAACCTGCTGAAGCTGCCAGCCTCAAACTCATTCACATCACATCAAGTTTACTAGTTGTTGTATATATGATACTTTTTATGTAATCAACTCAGTATTAGTGCTTCCTGTTCAGCTCCAGATTGGCAGGATCAAGTTTTTCCAAAAGCCTCAGAGTTTGATGTCTGATTTAATCTATTTAACAACCTGTAACAATTTTCTTTTGTGCTGTCATAAAAGAAACAAATTGGCAGCAAATTACATCATATTTCCTCGTACTGGCCACTTCTTATTTTTTTGAACAAATCCCTCATGTGAGCCTCATGTTTACAGCTTTTTCCTAATCATTAAAAAACAAAACTGAAATACTGGCAACAAGCATAACGAATCAAATCTGTAAAGTTTATGTTCTGCTTTTCATGCGCTTTTTATAATTAAATCTGTTTAGTTGAAAATGTGCATATTTACAGGATAGGTAATGATTTCCAAGAATACAATAATAATACAATAATAAGTTAGATCGACTGATCTGTTTCCTACCAATTAATCTTCCCAACACTCATCCTGAGCTTTTAACAATTTCCCTCAAACTGGATTTGAAACGCTGCATCAAACAAAACCAAACAAATATGAACAAGTGAAATAAGATACAGCTCTCAGTGATTTCTTGGCTGCAGCACTAATTCGACCTCAAATCATCCACTGGACGGCGGTCTGCTGTTGTTGGAGTGTGTGTGTGTGTGTGTGTGTGATCAAGTCTGAGGCTGAAACATGTCGTGACTCCAAAACAGCGCTTAACCTGAAGAGAACCGCAGTCGTAGTGGGAGTTGTTCCTCAACGGCCACAAGGGGCAAAAATGAGCCAATTTCACACTTGAAAACAAACTCGGACAAGTGAGACGTAGTGAGATTTATGCTTTATTATAAGTGTTTTCAAACAGTGCTTCTCGGTTCTCCGAGAGAAAAGACTTTCAGGATGTGGACTAACCGGTTGGTTTGGCAAATACACGTCTGGTTAACCGCTCCGCAACCGTTAAAGACCAGCACACAGCTGTGTTTTGTACGTCTGTTATTGACACTACGACTTCATTGTGGTTCAGCTTCATTCATAAAAAAAAACTGTCGCCTGTGAACATAATCCAGGCAGCGATTATGGTTGTCGATACTACATGATTGGAGAAATTTAGTTATATATAAATATCATCTCTAGGAGGCAGGGTTGGTCACTTGCACTGATGTCCCCAAATATTATTTCACATTGCGCTGCAGGCTGAGGAGAACCAAACCTGTAGAGTAAATAAAGGATCAGACTTTGATCAACCGATACCGAGGAACAACCCGATACTGAGCTCTGATGGTGCCTTGATAAACCTCCTGATGGGAGCGACCGGTTGGGGGGAGTGTGTGGAGGTTAGGGGTTGTGGGTTTTAGGGTTTAGGTGGGTGGGAGGAGGTATTCAGAGGGCAGGAGATGTGTAGGTGGGGAGGCTTCAGACCAAAACGTCTGCTCCCAGCCTCAGACCGTGTGATGTGGTGTCCTCTCCAGCACAATCCCACCGCCTAGAGACCGAAACGCTGCGACAACAAAGCTAGAAAAAGAGGCAAGAACACTTCCTAGATCGGACCAACCTCACTTAAAACACCAAGGGGTAATTATACGAGCCCAGACGGAGCCGTCAACCTGGCCAGACGACCGCAGATCTGTTTTTGAACACGGTGGCGCGAGTTTTGTGTGCATGCCTGTGTGAAATCTGTGTTTCCAATTATTCAAATGAAAAGATCTTCATTCTGTTCAGTAGCTCAGAAAAAAGTCCTTTTTTTTTTTCCAGCGAAGGCCATCTGTGTGAGCCTAGGAGAGTTCGCTCCAGTCCATCATTCAGACAGCACATTCATCAGCGAGGAAGAATTAGCAGTATTTCATCCTCCTAATACTTCTCCCTGACACGGACCATATGTTTAAGTTTTTACTGCTGAGAGAAAGGCAGAGAACGAGAGAAAGAGACATCACGCTTTGAAGAGAGAAAACGAGGCAGTGAGAGATGAAGAAGAGATGAAGTGACATCAAACTGGACAGATAATTCAAAGAAAAATAAGAAAAACATTATATCTGGGCTTCAGTCAAACACATCTGTCATGAAGGGAGAACGAGTATTTATAAGTTTAAGCCTTTGTTTGAAAAGTTAATTCTGATATTTATCTTTTTTTTATTAATTTATGAAAAGTGTACGGAGCCCAGGAGGTGTCATGGAGAAAAACATCATCATTTATGCGCACAAACGACTATTTGACACAAATGAACTTTAAAAAACGATTCATTAATTTTTTGGGAGCAAATTAGTACTTTTTGTCTCCGTGACACCTGCCAGACTCCTTAAAGTACAACATCTTGAGGCTAATCTGGCTCCTCATCAATGTTTATTGGCGCTTAACAGCTCAATTTTATTATTATCCCAAAGGAAATATGATTTACAGGCAGATCACAGATCAAAGAATACGCTGACTTTGTCAATCAATGAGCAGCAACAATCAATAGTCAAGGACTTAAAAAGCAGAATTAAGTAAAATAAACTTAATTAATATTTACATTTTGCTGATAATACTTATTACTACTTAAGTAGGATTTTTCATGCAGGACTTTTACTTGTAATGAAGTAGTTTTACATCACTATACTGGTACTTTTACTCAAGTAAAGTATCTGAATACTTCTTCCACCGCTGAAGGCAGTAAAGAGATCAAAGGTCGTGTTTCTGAGCCACTAAGCGGCTGTCAGAGTGAGGAGCTGCAAAATGATGAAGAAAATAAATATTTTTTGTGGTTTTGTTTCTCCCCCTCTTCTCTCTCAGGAATGTTGATCCAGCCTTTGACTGCTGGACAGTAAATATGAGGTGGATTTGTGGGCAGAATTACTCAGACCAATCAGAACATTCTGTTCATGGGAGCTCACAACATCTGTCTTTGTCTCTTGTTTTTGTGTGCTTGACTTGAAACAAACTAGCATGCAGTTGTTGCACCCATCTGCCTGTCAGTCTGCCTGTCAGTCTGTCAGTCTGTCAGTCTGTTTGTTTGTTTGTTTGTTTGTTTGTCCCCTGATGTGAACATGATTATGTGCATTTTGTTGTGCCAGAGCTGCCTGCCTGTTTGATTTACATACACCTCCTGATCAGGTTTTATTACAATAAACAAAACAGAGAAATAAAAGGAGATTTGTTGTATTTAATAAAGAAAAATCTCAGTTAAAATGTACTTAATTCCCACAATTTCATCTTTTTTGACAAATGCTGTTTATGTAGCAGGTTGAGCTGTATGTATAGACTCAACTTGGAGTCTGAAATATCTCAACTGTTGGATGGATTGCTATGAAATTGTGTTCAGACATTCACGTTCCCCTGACAATGAATCATAGTGACTTTTCCTGTTTTAAGAAATAATTATAATTATATAATAATAATTTTGTGTCTGATAACTTCAATTATTTAATAAAAATTCTTAAAACAACATCTCCCACATGTAAAAATCCTCAGTGTAAAACTCCACTCTCAGTGTTTGTGCACTGGAGGCTTCGAGTGTCCACATCACACTTGTGTAAGTTGTATACTGGGCCTCTATTGGCTCCAAACTAGTTGTGATGTCACAAATCACGCTGGTAGGTAAACGCGGTGAGCGCAGAGAAACTTTTTCCACTTTCGGCAGATGAATGTGAAAACAAACTCTGCACATACATCATTCTGCACAGAGAAGAGAACAAACATCCAACTGAAGGAACAAGTAGAAACACATGTGTCTGAGTGGTGGAAGACGTTAAAGATCCCTTAAATAAAAAATACTCGTAGTTCTAATATGGTTTTTCCACAGAAAAAAAAAACTTCACACTGTCAGGGTGCTTCAAGGTTCAGTATAGAGTTTAGAATTCAATATAATATTTAGTTTTTTAACTCATCAGGCTGTACATGTATGTTTCTGAATTGCTGCGTCCTTATTGTAGCTGAAAGTCTCTCAGATCGTCTAATCAAAGTCTGCTGGATGTTTCCAGAGCTCGACTTAAGATGAAGGGAGCATTTACTGTCTTTGCCCCCGAACTTTAAAACAGTTTACCTCTTACTATTACATTCAAACTCAACCAAAAACTCACTTTTACCCCATTCAGACACAGTAACGCATGTCGATTTTCATATGAAGGGAGTCGTTAATGTGTGACACCAGTCTTCTTGATCGTATCTTTGATTGAAGCTGATTGTAGCTGATTGTAGAGCAGAACTTGTTGCTTGTAAACTTTATTTCTATAACGCCTTCCAAAACCAGTCATAAGATGCTTCACAATATACAATACCATAAAATACAGGTGCAATTTCAACGTATATATTTCAACATAGAGAAATAAAACAAAAATTCAAAGATAAAATACACAGAAGATGCAAGAAAATCAGGGATTCCAATGTGTGGTCAAACAAACATAAAACAAAATATAAAGAGAACGACATAAAAACAACCGAGCAATCAAATAAATCTTTTCTTACTTATAAGGTTTAGCCAGGAACAGCTTTACAGCTCTAATTTGTTTATAATCTGCTATTTGCTCCGTACTTAATGGGAACTTGCAGGTGGCAGGAGTACACAGGCAGAGATGTGGAGGGTCAAGAGGGGAACAATGGCAAACTTTTGCCCCGGGGGGCCCCGTCGCAGTTTAATCCAGCCAGTCACCTCTTTAGTGTCAGGGTGTAACTCCCTTTCATGTATTCACAGCTAAACTGACTGCGTCGTTACAGCTATTATTCTGTAATTGTGCAGGAAAGGTTTGATCTCGTCCCTCCCTCCTCATGTGACGGCGGGTGGCAGAAAATGACCCGTGGTGATGAGATCCAGGAGTCTGTTTAATCGCAGGGTTTCACTGTTTAGCCTTCGTAACAGAAGGAGATAATGATAAGGAGATAATTATCGGTTGAAGGTTTCTCACCCTGACACCCCTCTGTCCTCCACCCTCTTCTAAAACCTCCTCACCCCCTCCAGGGAACAATAACATAGCTGATCAATCAGACATTCCTCCACAGTCCTCGTCATCATACCATCATACTGGCGACAGATGGGAATGCTGAATTAAAACCAGCAGGAGGACTTTATCTTACTACATCTGGTTTGATTGCAGCTTTAAATTAAAAAAAAAAAAAAAAAAAAAAATTTTATTGATCCTCAGGAATTCTTTCCTCTCGCGTCCCCCCGCCCCTCCTCTCCACATGGAGCTCAGAGGTCGAACCCGTCTGCCTCCCTCGGGGTGATTTTCTGCAGGATTCTGGCCGTCAGTGTGTGCCTGAACTCTTGCTCTCTTGAGGAAAAATACCGCATGACTATACATCAGGTCTGCTATGTGGAGAAAATACCATAAGATGTAGGTTATTAATAACGCTACAACGTCTAGGCGGGGGTTGCTGCTCCCACTGGTGCTATCCATACTGTCTTTTATATAAACTCATGCTGCAGAGGGATCGTACACCATCACACACCTGAACACATCTTATTCCTGACTGCGAGCAGAATGAGTCACAGCCACGATGATGTGACCTGAGTAAGTTGAGTTTAACATGAGAGCGAATACGTTCCCCGTCTTCCGAGGTTTACCAGAAAATAATTTCAGGAAATTATTTAAACAACCTGGTGCACTGGCCTTCACAGAGAGCAGAAGATTAATGTCTGAGTGTGCTCTTTGTGACTTTCTCCCTCCTCAACTGCTGCAAGCTATTTTACGCGGAAGACGAGAGGAAAGAATTGTCTTATTAAAAGGCTCTGTTAACTTTTAAGGTGGTTTCAAACCTGTTTATGTGACTTGACGTAAAACTTTTACCCACTCATCCGCAAAAGTGACTGTGTATTTATAGGGAACAGAGAAGAAGAGAGCAGCGGTGAGTTAAAAATAGGTTTTTTGTTCTCTCTCAGGCCGCATCACCGCTTGATTTTTAAACATATCTTGCTGTTGAAGTCTTTATGTACAAAGGTCACTCTCCAGCTCCTCCATTTACATCATTTAATGTTATCAGAGAGCGAATTATAAAGTCTCACACACACCGACGCTGAATAACAGGAGGTTGAGTTTCATCCCTGTTATGATATTCATGTATTCATCCATGCAGCTGTTATGAATGAAAATGTAAAATATAGATTGTGGTTGTACGAGAGGTTTTTAGGGGGGAAAATATAGACTGATGTGATTCCAGAAGAATCTCCTAAACTGCTTCAAATTGTCTCTTTTAGCATTTTCACAGTTTATTTAACAGATTTTCATTTTACAGTGAAATACGTTGAATCTCTCAGCATGTTTTACTTTTATGTTAATCTAACAGCATTTAGTTCAGACGAGAGCTGCAACGATTAGTCATTTTTTAAGAAATAATGTCCAAATTCTCTGATTCCGGCTTCGTAAATGTGAATATTTCCTGGTTTCTTTCATCCTCTAAACTGAATCTTTGGTTCGGGACAAAACAAGACATTTGAGGACGTTATGTTGGGTTTTGGGAAACATTGATCATTTTTATGGACCACACAACTAATCTATTCATCAAGAAAATAATCAACAGGTTAATCGATGATGAAAACAATCCTTCAGACTCGTATCTGGCTGACTGAGAGAGAAATGGAAACCGCTCTTTCCGTTTCAACAACATGGTTTGAAGACAGGAACAAAACGCTGTCGTTGCTGCTTTTCATCAACTAATACTTGAACTTTACGGTACACTGTCATGCAACCACACATACCTTTGACTGTTTTTAATATATTTTTATGAGGTTTTTTAATATAGTATGCGCCCTACTGAGATGTTGACTTTTTCCTTTATACATTCTAGACTTAATTTGTGAGCTGTGTCATATTTAATGTCCCCTTGTTCGCTATTTTTCCTCCTCTCTTTTCACTGATGTTATGACTTTGATTTTGATACTACCTCTCCCTATTCCCCTCCCTTTCTCCTCCTCCTCCCACTCCTCCTCCCTCTCCTCCTCCTCCTCCTCCACCTCTCCCCATTATCTCACCTCCTCCTCTATAATTGCGCTGTATCTCGGGGCAATGGGAGCAACAGGCTGTTGTTTCCAGTTTCCCTCTGCTCTCTAATTATCCCGCCTGAAAACCTGATGAGAAGTCAGACAGCCGGCTAAATGACAAGCAGACACTCGCAGGAGCGCACACACACAAGCGCACATTTTTAAATTGTTTATTTGCACCCAGTGACTGAGATGAGTATGTACAGAAGATGATTCAGATGACACAAATAAATAAAAACTATCCAGACGTCTGTGTCGACAGCAAAGAGCTGGAGATGATATTTTCAGTTTGCTGGAGCAAATTCTCACAGTGGGTTGTTTGTTTTCCTCTTTATTAGATTTAAATTCAAGAAAAAAATATAAGTTTGTAAAGTTTTTGTGGACACAAACTGCCATGAAAGGATTATGTGACATTATGGGCTGTATATTAATTGTGAAAGTGCAACCACAAGCGCAAGGTGGTAGGTCAGATTGTGTAGGCGTCTCCGTGCACACCTGCTGTATTGATTAATGTGCAGCAGCGACGTGTAAAAGGTCTGAGTGAAAGTGAATATAGATCAGCAGGTGTGGTGGTTATTAAATACTCTCTCAGCCAATCACATCACTGCTCTCACAGCTCTGGAACAAGTTGTGCCAATCACAAGCCGTGTTTCCATTCATCTATTTTTATGGGAATTTTGAAGTTTCGCATTAAAAAAGCTTAATGGAAACGCCAAAATTCAAAAAGAAACTTCCTCAATTTTGCAAAAAAGATTTTATGCTCACTTGAGGTGGATTTTGGAAATGTCAAAAAAGAGTTTATGTGTAAAATGGGTGATGGAAATGCATTTGTCGAATAAATAATGACGTCGCGAGCGTTTAAATCACATGACTGACTGGCTATTTCCGCTTTCGGCGTCATCTAGCGTCTCCAGACACCATGAAGCATGGCCAATACTAGCTGACGTGAAAAAACAATGACAACTTGCCCAATTGAAACAAAGACCTCTCTCCATTTTTCTCTCGTCAAGTCAGTATAACTATTTGTTTTGTTTCCAGTTGGCAACCTCTTCTTCTTCTACTCTGCTTACTGACGGATTATTTAAGCCTATAATTCCATCTGCATAGCCTAGCTTATTTGCTTTAAACCAGTTGATGGAAACGCACCTAATTCACATTTGCTTAAACTTGTCTTGCAAATCTAATGGAAACACGGCTACGGTTAAATGCGATAACGACAACTCAACAAATGGAAAGCTTTTCTTCAGGAAATGTCTGGATGGTTCAGAGCATCATGACATCAACACACATCACCACAAATCTACAGCCAAAGACAGATGGAGTAGTTGTTTTCATCAGTTAGTTACTATAATAACAATGGAAATAAAAAAGAAATTGATTTCATGAAGCCACTTATATGATTACATCAAACCACTGCTATTCCAGCAATAATTCTAATGTATCTCACCTCATACATGGTTACATAGTTTAGTAATTAAAGCTGAAGTGTAGGACTTTTGTCTCGCCCTGATAGCAGAACTCACATAAACACTATCATAAGCTCTGACACAGCCTACTTCAAGTTAGCAGACAGCTAACCGGAAGTTAGCCAGCTTGGCCGGTGGAAGTCTGTATTCATATGGTCAGTGCAGGAATGTCAAAGCCAACACCAGATTAAAAACTCTGGTATACTGTGTATTAATCTGCACACAAACGGAAAAGTAAAAATGTCAATTTGTAGTTTTAGAGGGAGTCATGCAGTCTCAGACAGGAGACTGGAGTTGGCATCATGCAATCAATCTGCAATTAACGTTCACAATTGCATTTCTAACATAAAGTCTGTATATATTTTAGAAAGTAATTTAAAAGACGTTTGGCGTCATTAGTCCAATATAGCATTCTCCTCTAGCAATTGAGTCAGTTTGGTTTAAAACTGGCGTGATTGTGCGCAGCTTACTGTGACTATAATCTATATTTTTGTAATAACAAAGTATGAGCTGTCAATGTGTAATGTGTTGTACACTACTCACAGAGATGAACCTACAGAGAATTATCAGCAACTCTGCAGTTCCCATCAGCTTTTAGGAGATGTATAGTGAGTTTCAGCTCATTGTTTATCTGTCCGGCTGCCACTTTACTGTTTTGGTTCACTCTCAACGCTCTCATAGCGTTATTTTTGGCCACAGCAGGCAGCTGTTTTCAGAGAAAAAGCTCTAAAAAGCCACTGTGCACTACCTGCTCAGCACCAAACTGCAAACAGACACAGTTAGCTGTAGACTAGCTGGTGAACATAGTGGAGCATTTAGCAGCTAAAGAGCCAGATATTTCCCTCAGGAGTTGGTAGAGAGTAAAAACAGAGCTAAAAGAGAGTGAATATTGGACTTTCATTCACCAGGTGGACAGAAACACGACTCCAAATGAATGATAAAGTTGCTCCGTAACTGCTGGATGTGGAAATAATCAACTGTTAGCTAACAAGTTCAACATATCAACTTAAAAGGTGATGATATATCAGTGTTGCGTGTGTGAAAAGAAGTGGACAAAAACATCAGTTAATGCAGGTTTAAATTATGTCGTAACTGTGAGGTTTCGAGTCCTACACAAAAACATCATGTATCTGGCAACCTGAGGCCTGGAGACGCTGCACAGAAACAGCGGGCGGATGGATAAACTATTGTGTATCAAGAAATAGTTCCCGCACATAACTCCCCCTAAAACTACAAACTGAACGACACATAACATGTTAATTAGTGAGTTTTAGAGGTGTTGGTAGGTGTATTTTTGAATGTTAGACAGAGTTAAGCTAGCTGTTTCCCCCTGCTTCCAGTCTTTATGCTAAGCTAAGCTAACCACATCCTGATTCCAGCTCTGTTTTTCTCAAAATGTTGAACTTTTCCTTCAAAAGTTTCAGCCACGATTGAATCCGATAACATCTTTACAAGTTGGGAGTTGAACCCGGGTCAAGATTTTACAGTAAAGAAGGTAAAATCCCACACACATAACAACATATTAACACACTGCCTGTTCCCGCTGTGCCTCTTCCGTTCGTGGTGGTGAAACCCTCACTTCCTCTTGCTATTTCCATTTCAAGACACCACACTCATTTCAGAAGACTTCACAAGATCTGGTGGAGCAATTATCAGGGAAACCCAACCAAAAGGCTGTTTCTGGAGCACGCCATAGAATCTGCATCCCAGATGTTTGGATTGTCCTTGTTAATATCTTTATGAATTTGGTTTACCGCAACAGCCTCTCTGTGGTTAGAATGGCAGAAAGACAGCGATTGAGCTTCCCCTAAACTGGGCCCAAAAAAAAAGATAAAAAGGCAGAAACAGGGGGTCCACCTTTTCTTTTGTGGTTGTCATTTTCCTGCTCGGTGTACAGTATTTTATTTCAGATGACCTCAGAATAGTCTCTTAAAGACTGCAGGCAGCTCCTCAGCAATTCAATCCAAAACAAATATGCTGAGAGTATTGTCTGCCAAAGTAGTAGAGAGGTTGAAAACAGCACGCTTTGGGGGCTAAAACGATAAATAGTGGAGAGAAATATTATTAGATTAGATTTGGGCTGAAAGACATATTAGAAATATGTCTTGCAGCCCAAGGATGTGAATCTGACCTAACTCTTCACGTTTCTGTATTCAATTAACGGATTGTATTTTTGTTTTGTCTCTCACAGATGGGTGAAATGCTGCCGCAGCATGAGACAGGGACATGCACGTGCTTACACACACACACACACACACACACACATAAAGTGTACACATAAAGAAATCTTCATACAGGCAGGGTGTGAAATATGGGGGGGCCTAATGAACGTATACATAATATTCTAAAAAGTATTCCTATAATTTGTATATTTGGACTCGCATCTCTGTGTATGGAAATAATTCTTGTGTGTGCCTTGTAAGCCAGTATGGGCTGAGCGTCTTGTTGTAAAATAGGGCCCTCAGTTACTTTTAATGACATGTTTTGACAAACACTAATATATCCAGATCATGAGAGCCAGGGAGTTGCAACATGCACTGCCTCTGGTGATTGTACCAACTGAAATGTAGTTCGGTGAGGCATTCCCAAACTTTTCCATGCTAAGGACCCTCAAATAGCTAGAACAGAAAGCTTTCGGTGTGTGTAACCCTGTGCTAATGTCAATGACAATAAGTGGTAGAGTGTTTTTGGTCTGTGACCTGGGAGATGATGAAAATTAATGGCACTTAATTTTATTGTAGGCTACTTTAAAGGATAGCCTGCATGCACCCTTGTAAGAATGCAGAACAAAAAATTATTTTGGTTTGATGAAAATGAGAAGTTGGACTGATTATGGGCTAGTTTTATTTCCGAAGCTTGCAAAATTAGGCAAACTGGACTGAATAATACATGCATACAATATGAGTCAAGTATGAAAACATACAGAATATACTATTCATGTTTTCCTATAATTTGTGTATTTGGTCTCACATCCATGTACATGGAAATTGATAGTCTGCCTTGTAAAGCCTTGTTTGTGCATCTATTGATGCAAGACACTACATTGATATCAGAATACAGTCACTCATCTGAGTAGATTTTTGTTGTTGGACATAATTTAGTCCCAGTAAATGTTAATATATTTTAGGACTATTTAGTTGGACATATTTTCAAGTATAACTATATGATGGTCAATTTGAGAATTTATCAACAGTCATGTAAAAGTCATTTAAAAATCTGCAGGGAAGTCTAGTTGCAGCCGTGCCAGCAGTACAAGGAGCAGAAATGTATTTTTGTAAATCAATGATAACAAAAAAAATATAATATCATCTCTGTTTGACATTATAATCAGGTGTGAGGTCTCCTGTAGGTTTAATCTTGGGGTTAAGGCAAAGATTAGCTTAATAAACCAATGTTTAGGTTGCGGTTTTGCTAGCTTATTCAAAAAGTGACGAGACGACCCAGTGTGAGCGGACGAGAATGCACATCAGGCACACAACACTCTGTGTGACGCAGGACGTAAGGCAACGCTCCGGGTGAAATAACAAGTTTTTAGGGAGTCCCAGCTAACTTTGGTTAGCTAACTTTTAGCTAGCTTGCAACTTTGCCACAACACTAGCTTTGTTGAGCAGGCACAGATAAATCTTTATCACTGCCTATTAAGTCTTCATTGCTTTATTTATTTAGTCTTTATTTTTTTTTATTTATTTATTTTTTGTGTGTGTTGTAATTTGAGGCTCTCTGTTCTTTGTTTTGATAGCCAGTGCATGTGAGTCCTTCCGTGTCCAACACGGTGGCCGGTGGACTTTCTCAGATTACAGCTAAACACTAAAATATGTTTCTTAAAATATTTGAGGCAAGAAATAGGCAATGCAGTCACATAATCTTGATCCATATTTGATCAGCACTGCCTTGTTTGACTGTTTGATCTAAGTTTTGTGAGCTTTTCCAACTTAATTGAGTAAACAACGCACACATTTGTTTTGGCCTGACATGCTGGTGCTGAATGAGGCTGAATGTCATATATTGCACCTTTAAACACAGCATCCCGTTTGTTTCTTATCCGTGTTGTAAGAGTGATATCAGTGTTCTCAATATTGATGGCTAGCATTCTCAGTAAACTTGCTCGCCATATGCTAACTGATGCACTGATGCAAACAGGATACACAACAGGGACTTTTAGTTCCAGGTTTAGTTCCTGAGATTAGTTTCTCTGGTTCCAAAGTACCTGGAACTTTTGGTTGAAAAGGGGCTAAAGTGTCTCCTGTGGTTGTTGAACTCAACTGAGTTTATCATTTTTAACCTCACAGTTATTGGTGTGGTCAATGATTCACTTGTGCTATAGCAATATTTTCTACAGCAGCAGGATAATGCTCACTTTGTTGCTCCACATGGGCGCTCATGGACGAAAATATGTACATACAAAACAGACAGGGCTGCTCCATATGTGTGGTGGAGAGCTCCAGAAGGAAGAAGAGGAGGGAGAGACTTAAGATTACAAGGAGAATAGAAAGAACAGAAAGACTCACTGAGACAAAAAAGAGTGAGACCACAGAGAGCAGGCATGACATGGGTCAACCAAGGGTGGAGGAGGTTTTGATTAATGACATTCAAACTGTGGAGGTGTCTCACTGCAGATCCAGCCTCCCCTGTGAATCCTCCTCCTCCTCCTCCTCCTCCTCCTCCTGCTCTCCATCTGTTATGATACAGCTCAATACAACCACTCACACTATTCTCCCTCCGTATGGGAACTGCAGCAGCCTCGGAGCCCCTCAGGATACAGCTCAACACCCTGAACCTGGGTTTAGTTTAGCGCTGCACCTGGGTGGCAACAGATTCCAACATTTACCTGACTGGATCAAGCGGACATTTTTTTGGTGCAAACTTTAGGAGCTTTTTTTCATTTGTTTTAAAAGGAAGCCTTTTTCTCTGTTTCGTGTGTGAGTGGTGTTGTAAATATCTTTGGGCTGTTCTCTGCTTTTTTTTTTTATGACTGGAAGAAAAGGAGCTGCTGTGAGGAATTTTACGTGAAGACTGAGGTGCTTTCGGCAGATTTCTCACCTGGACGCTGAGGAAGCAGGCAGGATGGACTTCACTTACTTTTGGTTCCTCACCACAACTCTGATGTTGATCCACCAGCATCAAGGTAAACCCATCTTCAATATCTGTTTCTACAGATCCTGTTAAGTTCGAAATTGGGAAGAGAAACATTAAGAGCATGCTCCTGAATTTAGTTGCTACAGACTCAATTTTACATTTAATTGCACTGAAATCATCTTATTTGAATGTTGACATTGTTTTTATTACCTGTGTTGATTTTAAAGCTTGTAAAATTTTGTTCAAAAAACATATTTCTGACAAATAATGGTACAATATACATACTATTTAACATGTAGTAAGTATTTTGGTTGAGAAAATCTTTTAAAGCACACATATAGTACATTGTGTTTTGGAATATAACTTTTATTTTCTATACACTTTAGAGACATATTTACCATCAGAGATCCTGACTATGGAGCCCCGAAACCAACAAAAGGTTATAAACGAGTCAAAAAGACATAATTTGGTTGGTTGAATAATAAAAATGGAGTGCACAAAGAAATATAATAATAAATAATAATAATACATTCAATTTGTACCACACTTTTCAGTCATATTGAAACTGAAAGTGCTACAGCATTAATAACAGAACACACAACATAAAGAAAATAGTAATTAAGATGAAAAAGCCTTCCTGAATGAATAGAAAGGTTTTTAGGCATTTTTTAAAAGAGACTGGGGTCTGTGCTGCCCTCAGATAGTTAGGAAAGCTTTTCCACAGGTGTGGTGCAGCAGAGCAGAAGGCT
The DNA here is from genome assembly GCF_963924715.1 of Thunnus thynnus. Classification (NCBI taxonomy): domain Eukaryota; kingdom Metazoa; phylum Chordata; class Actinopteri; order Scombriformes; family Scombridae; genus Thunnus; species Thunnus thynnus. The sequence goes on along the minus strand of NC_089534.1, from coordinate 6,383,008 downwards.
TGATCCCCCATGGTGCAGAGCTTAGTGCTGGAGGCCCAGAGGAGCAAGCTGCTGGCAGATCTGAGCGTGTGGGTGGAGGTTTGTGGTATGATTAGTTGGTGTAGGTAGGGAGGCGCACGTCTGTTGATGGATTTGTATGTGAGTACCAGGACTTTGTAGTCAATCATGAAGGAGACAGGGAGCCAGTGCAATGAAAACATAATTGGTGTTTTATGTTTGTGTTTTCGCACTCTCATCAGGATTCTGGCAGCGCTGTTCTGAATGTGCTGGAGCTTCTGGATGCTCGTGCCAGGGATCCCTGTGAAGCGCGCATTGCACTAGTCCAGTCTTGAGGAGATAAAGGCATAAACAAGTTTCTCCCCTTCTGTCAGGGTTAGAGAGGAGCAGAGTTTAGAGACGTTTTTGAGATGGAAGAAAGAGGTTTTGCATAGATGTCTTATATGGTCATCAAAAGTCAGCCAAGGGTCAAACATAATGCCCAGATTAGTGACTGAGGAGGAAAGGGGGATGTCCTGGCCGTCAAATTTGAGATGAGGTATGAGGGATTACTGAATGTGGTGTGGAGGAACTAACTAGAGGAAATTTGTGCTCATCCAGGCCTTAATCTCCTTAAGACCGGTGCTAAGGCATGAGATGGCTGTAGAATGGCTTGGGGCAGTTTTGATGTACAGCTAGGTATCATCAGTAAGGGGTAGCATGTAGAGGGTAAACAGGATGGGGCCGAGAACTGATCCTTGGGGAACACCACAGCTGACAGGGAGTGATCTAGACCTGCATCCTCCCTGTGAGACATAATCAGTCCTACTGGAAAGGTAGGTCTGAACCCCCCAAGTGCAGAGTCTGACAGTCCAATGGTTGTGTCGAGGTGCTCTAAAAGGATAGTGTCAAATGCAGCATACAGGTCAAGGAGAATCAGAAGAGATTCTCATGCATCAGCTGCCATCAACGGGTCATTCATAGCCCTGAGCAGAGCTGTTTCAGTGCTATGTGCTGAACGAAAACCTGACTGAAAATGTTCAAATAGGTTGTTGTGTTTAAGATGGTCCTGATGCTCAGAAGCAACCACCTTCTTCAACACCTTGGACAGGAAAGGGAGGTTGGAGATAGGTCTGTAGCTGGCAAGAACTTCTGGGTCACCCTCATATGAATGATGAGGGGGCGGATTACTGCCGAGATGGAACACTACTAGTTTGAAGGGAGAGGTTGACAGTTTGGGTGATCAGGGTCTGAGAATTGGGATGTATGATTTGAGCAGAGCTGTGGGAATGGGGTCAAGGGCACAAGTACAGGGTCTCATCTTCCTGAGGATTTCCTCAGTGTGGTGCTGTCTGATGCCAGTAAAATGGAGTAGAGGGTCGATGACAGGAGGAGGCAGAGAGGAAGAACTGGACATCAAAGAGCAGATGTTGTTGATCTTTGCTCTGAAAAAGTCAATGAATGACTGTTAACTGAATGTTACATTGCTTTTCTATAGCCTCATTTGGGAAAGATGATTGTGGCTTCAGGAGATGGTTTATGGTGGAAAAAAGATGCTTAGAGTTGTTATTAACTAGATTGGAGTAGAATTGTGACCGAGCATCTTTAAGGGACATTGACTCAGTACTTTGATGTTTATGGAAAGCCAGTTTATTGACAGCAAGCCCAGACCTTTTGAAGTGTCGTTCCAGGACACGTCTAGCTGTCTTTATTTTCTGCAGGTCATGAGTGAACCAGGGAGCAGAGTGTGAGAAATTGACCTCACACATCTTGATAAGGACATGAAGATCAAAGAGATGTATTGTAGAGTGCCACTAGTTCATCCACTGATGCAGAAGCTGGACAGGTGATGTGCTGGAGGTCAATTGTCATGATGGCTGGGTCAATGCTTTTCCAGTTCTGAAAAGGTATTTGACACTTAGGTTAACAGGGGGAGACAGGAATGTCAAATCCATTGAGACCACCTTGTGGTCAGACACACCCAGATCCTAGACCTGTAGGTTATTGATGGGGGCCGACAGGTCAAGTGTGCCCCCTGGTGTGAGCAGAGACATCAACATGCTGCTTCAAGCCAAGGCACTCAATCAGACTCAGGAACTCCATTGCAAAATGACAGGAGGGGTTGTCAACATGTATAAACATATGACCAACAATGTCAATGTTGGTTGACTTGGAGCAAAGTGAGGTGAGGAGGTCATGTATCTCAGGGAGGAAAGACGTTTGGTTTTTGCGGGGGGGGTGGAGACGAGAAGCCTCGTCATGGAGTATGGAAGTTTACATTTTAAAATGAGGCATTCAGTAGGAGAAAGATCAAGCATTGGCAGGGGAGACAGTTTCAGTTCATCCCAGTGTATGATTGCTAAACCACCACCACAGCCAGAGCTGCAGGATTTTTCCATGTCACTCTACCCAGGAGGGCAGGCCTTAGTGAGCACAGAGTAGACTCCTGGTTTATGCTAGCTTTCAGTTAGGTACATGAAATCAAGCCCCTTGTCCAAGATGTGGTCATGTATGAGGAGGGATCTATCAGTGAGAGATTGTGTATTAAACAGTTCCATGGTGGCAGGAGACAGAGCTGAGGATAGAAGTCACTGCAAACTCCCAGTACACTGTGATCCACTCCATATTTTGCATCTCGCCTGGTATAGGATGGTTTCTCAATGTTTCCAACGTTGATGCCCAAGTTTATTTTGCTTCTGTATTCCACATTGAAACCGCGGCACAAGTCTCTATGGATGTAACAAGGTCTGTTTCTTAAAATCCCAAACTCTTGGCAGCGGGTTAAAAACCTCTTGTCGATTGTAATTAGGAAGCTGCATAAACTCCGTAGCTGTGTGGCGGTGTAGGACATCATAATTAAAGCTGTTGCATTGTTTGGGCCGAATGGCAGCGTTGGTAACTGCCACAGTCACAGTTACACAGTGGAGATCATTACAGCAGACATGAGGGGGGCTCCAGTTGAAGAAAAACCCCAGTCACTAGAGTCCGTTATTAACAGCGCAGCTCTCAGTGATTTCCATGCTGATAGAAGGTGCAGGGAAGCCGGTTGGTGCTTTGTGGTACACCTGAGCAGGCACTAAGCTTTGTACTTTTCCTTTAACCTCCAATCAGTTGGCAAAAAAGAGGTAAGTTAGCCTATGAAATTAATTTAAAACTTAATTTATTTTACATTTCTACTTGTCTTCCACTAGCAAATTTTATCTATTTTTGGGTTTGTACTGTAGCGCATTTAATCATTTTTCGATTCCCTAGTTTCCCCACCCAACATCCCCCAGTTTCCTCACTTAATCTCCAATTTTTCTCACGTTAACATGATAAAGAGATGGGTGTGTCCATCTATCTCCAGGGCAAGCACTGGTCCAAGATGGAAGAGTGTGTATGCGTGCGTGTTTTTGAATTTTAATTAGTTAACAAACTGTTTTATTTATCAATGTTTCTGTTTTCTTTTTGATTTATCTCATAACCTTTTATTGACTTTTGTCAGTGTTGTGACTCCATACTTGAGGTGGTTACACATACAAAGTAAAACTGTGGTAAAAATATACTACTGTGAGTGAAGCTTTTATGAAAAATTGACTTAGCACCTCTTAAATGTAAAAATAACAACAAAAATTCAGGAATGCATTTCTGTACATTCCAGGGATTTTAAGGTCTTATCACATATGGGAAATCTGGAATGCGTTTTTTTGATCTCACTGCCAGAGGTTTCACCTGTAGATTCCTGGCCGCACCCATATGAACCCACTGGATAACATGAAGGCATTGTTGGATTACAGGGAGCTTTTTTATGATTTCTCAGCCTTGTCAGATTAAAGTTGGAGTGAAAGGAAAAGTTTTCTTTACTTGCTGCCAAAATGTCACTTGAGTTGAAATCATCTTTCATCATTTACATCTTTGTGCGTCAGGTAAGGCAGCATGTAATCGTCCTTTTTGTGGACAGATGGTTCAGAGAGTTGAGTTGGAGTCGAGGCAAAAAGCCAACCATGAATACCTTCATGTTGCCCCGGGCCATCAAATCCACAGGTCAAAACCTGGATAATGTGGTTTAGATTCTGATTTAGATTCAGATACTGCAGCTGTATGTGTTAAGAAATGTGTGGTAAAACCCTTTTCAATTAAAATGAATCCATTTTGAGTGACAGACGAGTTACGTAACACCCTGGCTGCAATAAAACCTGCATAATCCAACATGAGTTTGGTTGCCACTCCCTTGTTTAGGTGTTCTTCAGATCATAACCGCAGAGAAACTGCAGATTGTTTCTTCAAGAACCCATAATTGCGTGTTTATGAAACTTGATAGTATACTCTCAGCAAAAGGTAGAGCAGAATTTTTTGATTAACTTCACAGTGGCAGCACAATATGTGAGTAAATTACGGTCTCTTGCTTAAAGTGGCACTCTATCATTTTAGTTTTGTAGCTCCATAAAGTTGGGAGACTTGCAAGAGATTAAAAAAGAACCATCGAAATCAGTATCAGAGGACTTAGAGCTCCTAGATTGGTTCCAAAACTCCAACAATCCTTCTTGTATTAGATCCTACGATACAGGTAACATATTTTACATTGTACCAGGGAGTTCGAGTGTTGTGTTGCCTTTGTATGTAGCTGTATTAGAGATTAGTCGCCAACTATTAAATTAAATTACTATATTGATAATCGATTAATCATTTTGTCATTTTTTTTAAGAAACAAATTCCAAATTCTCTGATTCCAGCCTCTTACTGTGTGAATATTTCCTGGTTTCTTTAGTCCTCTGTGACGGTAAACTGAATATCTTCGGGTTGTGGACTGTTGGTCGGGACAAAACAAAACATTTGAGGACGTTATCTTGGGCTTTGGGAAACAGTGATCAACATTTTTCACAATTTTTTGACATGTTATGGACCAAACAACTTATTGATTAATCAAGAAAATAACCATCAGATTAATCAAGAAAACAATCATTATAGCCCAGTTCAGACCTCTAAATATGTCAAATTTTCAAGTATTAAGGTGTTACGCACCTTTCAGACCAGAAGAGTGCAGGATACATTAATATATGTTGGTACTGAGTGAAAGTACAGCAATTTATACTTCATTATACTTCCAAAATATTAGACTTGATGAAGTTGATAAATTATGAAATCAATAAGTGTTTTACTTAATTTTATAAGATAATAATTGTATTTATGCTACCACTGCATTATTTTTCAGTAAATAAAAAACATGTAGCAAATTGTACATTTTTTCAGATGACAGCAGCAGAAATAAGACATTAATTGGAGACAATAAAATTTAAAGCAATTAGTAACACTAACTAGCATTAAAAGTTGCCTAAGTATCAATCAAACTGCAGCAGTGAGTCTCAGCAGGAACAGTATCCACAGGCTAACAAGCTGACAAGCAGACATTGAGCAAGACAGAGTAAGTAAACTTTATTTATGGGGAGGCTTTTGACAAAGACAAAAGGCTCCCCAGGGGGGCGCTGGAGAGTTGAAGGTGAGGCAAAGATGGAAGAATCAAAAATCGTCCTCCTCACGGTCATAACTCAAATCTGAACACACAGACATGAAACAAATACTGATATCTATCAGTGTGACTTACACTTCCCGAGGATATCATTATCTCCTATGTCCTGCGTAAATAAAGCTTCATAAATCCACTTAGACATCAGAGAAAAAAGAGGCTGCAGAACTTGCCTGAGAATCATCACAAATTTTAAGTTTTTTCTTCTGAAATCAGTTCAAGTAGTGAATAATATGAAATGAAAACTTGAAATTTTACAATTTTTTACTTCTTTGCTGTAACAAAACAGCTGTTTCTTGCTAGAAAAACCTGCCTAAAGAAGAGGTTTGTTGCAAGAAAAAAAAAAAAAAAAGGAGGCCAGTAGTGTTCGAGATAAAATCTTGAGGCAGACTGGCACGTCGCCTGAGGAGAGGTGTGTTGCTACTTAGGTTGACCTTGTCATTATGAAATGGTGCTTGTGGTTTGCAGAGTCCTGACCAGCCCTAAATCCACTAATTTCCTCTTGTTCAACTCTGTGTGCTCATTACTGTCACAGGGAACCGCTCATCATGGAGGTGAAACACTGACTTTTTCTCGCAACACTGAGCATTCTGAATTGCAGATCAACTCCATCAAGTTAGACAAACAGTTTTGTGGTCAAGTGTCTGTTAGTGTAAAACCCTCCGAGGAACCTCCAAGACAGGTTGTCTCTGCTGTTGATTTGCTTTCCCGGCTTTGACTTTTTTCAGTGTCCATACATTTACATTTATATCCCTTTTCCACCTACGCTCCATTTCTCTTTCTCCACCACTGTTTTGGTCTTCATCTCTGCTGCCTGTTTTGTGTTCGTCGTGTCACAGCCAGACATCTGAGATCTATTACAGTTTGTTTCAGACAACAGTTTAAATCACAAGACAACACCAGTGTCTTTCGTTAAGCACCTAGGAGACTAAATAAAAACTAATAGCCCTATAACTACAGGAGTGGCTTGACTGAGCTAGTTAAAATGGAAATATATCTTGATGCGATCACTTTTTAAAACCTTGTTTAAACTTCAGAAATATTTAAACTGTGTGTTGTTGAAATTAACCCACCAGCTGATGTCACAATTTGAAAACTTTTCTTCAAATGCTTACCAGTGGTGGCAGAAAAAATGTTTTTCATCAGGGCGGCGCCAGAAGAAAAGTCAGCGTTCTTCCTTAAAACAAAATGGTTTTATTGCCTGAATGTATTATCCAAACATGGCTGACCATTCAGTCCAATGAAAACTTTCCACCCAATGTAAAGGCTCAGAAAGCTTTTCCCACTTTCTACAGTATCATCGGTTCCCACATGACAGTTTTTGTCTCTTTGACTGAACCTGTTCAACTGTGACCTAAAAATGATAACATCCAAAACATCATTGGTGGCTTAAATATGCTTCAAATTATGATGGACGATCATCCAGTAACCAGCTTAGTGACTGTAAAATGGTAAGACGGGTATTTGTAGGGTTTAAAGGCTCGTGACAAAATCAAAATTTAAATTTAAATCAAACTTCGAAAAAAACCCAAAACAACACAAGAGCAAATGTGTAACATCAGCTGCTAACGTTAGCGTACCTAGCAAACTAGCTTACTAGCTAAACCAGGAACTTAGTGTTTCTTCCAAGGCTAACATGTCTTTAGCTAACTTAGACCATATCCACACTGAGCCAGCTAAATTCGTAAATGCATCTTTATTCTCTCCGTTTTGGTACTCCATTCAGACTAAAACAGCAGGCTTTTCTAAAATGGCCCCCAGAGTGTGTAAATGTGAAAACACCAGCTTGGTGTTGAGGTGTGTACAGGGAAGATGGAGCTTTTCTGACAAAATGGATACTGGCAGCTTCACTGGAAAAAGAAGAGGAAGAAGAAGAAACACAGTGACATTTACAACAATGGTGGACGGGTACTCTTTATTCTCTGCTCAAACTGTTATAATCTACTCCTAGTAAGCTATATGAAGCAGGAATAGAATACCAATTCCTCTTCACTGGTTTTCTGTGGTTGACTTGCTCGTCTGTCCTCTGCACATGCACAGTAGGTGTTTTATTGTTCACGGTGGAATTTGCAGAAACAAGCTGAATCTCCTGCAGTGGGTGCATGGCATTTTTGCATGAAAACTGTCTTATAGATAGACTTAGGGGGTAGAGGTGATGTAAAAAACCCAGTTCAGGACTTGAACAGGACTGGTCCTGGATGGTACTGTGTAAGAGTTTGGGGGAACATTAGCAAATTGGATTGGATTTGGGAAAGTTTAGACTCCAGCAACCCCCATCCAATGTTATCAGCTTGTTATGCAATGTTATCTCATTGATCAGTTCTCATCCTCAAAGCCTTTTCTCTTATAAAAGTGAAACATAATGTTTGAAAATGCAAACAATAAATAATAAATCTAACCTTTGTGCTCCTTGACAAAGTACATTTTTCTCATGCAGGCATCCAAACAGAATTATGTTAGAATGAAATAACAGTCTGACCCTACATTTTTCCCAATAGTATTGCACTTCAGGGCTAACTAGCTAACATTCACTACAAGAACAATACTACTCCTTTATTTCCATGCTCTTTTAGCTTTAGCCACAGTCTATTAGCATAATATCATGTATGTAGCCATCAATGTATGTGGACTTTTAGGACCCTTTTGCTAGGTAAAGATGGAGATCATGAACACCTGGGTTTTTAGCCATATCTGACTGTTTGCATTGAATCAGCAAAGTCATTCAGATTCATCCTCTGGGGAAAATGAATTTAATATCAATCCATCTAATAGTTATCAAGTTGGAGCAACCAGAATCTCTATCCCTAAAAAAATATTAATATTATCAGTAGAAGCGCTGATTAAATATTGGTTTCTTCTCGTAAAAGCTCCTAAAATCATGATTCACGTAAAATTAAGAACAGACAGGAAGCATTTTTAGGCACAACGCCAGAAACAAACTTCGTGTTGAATATTTTTTCATTTTTTCAACATCATCTTTGCCTGTGATATATAATATCCAGGATCCAGTCTGTAAAAATGTTATCTTTATGTCAGCAGAGGAGTTGTGCTGACAACCATCCATCACTAATAGCTGTAATGAATTTATATCGCCCTCTTAAAAAGCTGGCGCCATGTTGTTTCTCGTCTAACCCCTCTGAGGGAGAGCGAGTGGTTCACACATGCATCCATGTACGGAACATCTATCCTCATGAGAACAATCATCCACTCAATGCCTTCATTATATATCCTCAAACATAAGTGGTTCCAAATCTTTTTGGCATGTGATTCCTATAAATGAAGCAGTGTCCGATTTCAACCACTTACTCAGGCTTCATATGTCTATAACCTGTAACCACTTTAGTCAAACAACGGGCCTCATGCAAGCTGCGCTGTTATGTAACTAAGTACATTTACTAAAGTACTGTATTCAAGTACAAATTTGAGGTACTTGTACTGTAGAGTATTTTCATTTTAATGCTACTTTGTACCTCTACCCTACTACATTTATCTGCCACTTATAGTTACTTTTGAGATTAAGATTTTACATGAAATAATACACCTTTATGTGAAAGGTGCTATATTAATAAAGTGTATTGATATTATAAAAAAAACTTATGTATTACTTTAAGTACATTCTGCTGATAATACTTCTGTACTTTTACTTAAGTAACATTTTGAATTCAGGGCTTTTACTTGTAATGGAGTATTTTTAAACTAGAGTAATTTCTACTTTTACTTAAAGGATCTCAGTACTTCTTCCACCACTACATGCAAGAACCACTGGTATGAAGAAATGTGCACGTGAGGGATTTAAGACAATCTGTGGCTAAATTTATGAGTTCAGACCTGTTATGACCTGTATGAGTCATGAACACAAGTTTAACTTAGGGCATCCTACTGATGCAGCTGTTAAGCGATGGATAAATTGCTTTGAGCATTACACAAGCTGAACAAAATGACTCGTTTCACTTTGGAATTTGATCCATTTGGTCCGATAACATTTGGAAAGTTGCATGATTAAATTATTTTATCCCCATTTAAGTTAGCAGAGAGCTAACCAGAAGTTAGGCAGCTCAGCCGGTGAAAAAAAGATGCTCTACGGGCAGAGCATGTGCAGTATGCATTCATCCGTCCAGCGCGAGAACGTCAAAGCCGACACCAGATTAAAAACTCTGTATGCTGTGAAATGCAGAGAGATTTATCTGGCGGTGATAGGCTTAATCAGCGTTGTGTGAACTCATTTGGCAAGAGCTTGAATGTAACGGATGTTCATTTACATGTAAAAGTTCAGCACTGCAGGTTTAAATATGACACTGAAATAAATTAAAATGAAATATATAACAAACTTAATGCAAAATGAATATTCTGTTCAGTATCATCATGGCTGCCAGTTTGCTGAGAGGTTTTTTCAATGTGCTGATGTTTAGGTCAGTAGTCGTTGTCAACAGCTGCCTCAGTGTGTTTCTGCAGGTTTCTGTCCAGCTAACAGTGTAACATCACCTACTGTAGGCTGTAATATTCTCTCCTCTAATATCTCTGTGTCACATGACCACCTCTCATATTAGAGCTTTGCTTTAGAAAGACGTTTTCTAGCATCTAACTTCATGTCAAAGGAACTAAAGACAGCCTGTAAAGAGACTCAGATGAGCATATTAACACTTATATCTTCTTTCATCTGAATTTTTCTGGCTGACAGTCAGAAGACACAGTCTGCAGAGATTTTAGTAAGAAAATCAACCTGAAACTGTAAAAGTGAGCGAGACAAAAATAAGATTTTGAAAAACCCCAGTGGAAATAACCCCCTTCTTCTCATACTATAGCCTCTGGTCTAGGCCTGCAATTAACAATTATTTTCATCATCAATCAATCTGTCAAATTGTTTGGGTTATAAAATGTCAGAAAATTGTGAAAAATGATGATCACTCTTTCCCAAAACAGTCCCAAGATGACGTTCTCAAATGTCTTGTTCAGTTTACATCATTGAGGAATAAAGAAACCATGAAATATTTACATTTAAGAGGCTGTAACCAGAGAATTTGGGCAGTTTTTCTTGAAAATTGACTCAAAACAATTAACTAATTATCAAAATAGTTGGTGGTTCGCTGGTGGACCGTTGATGGAGAGGCGAGCGTGTCTCACTTTCTTCAGCAACAATAAATCTTTTCCAGCCTGTCAAGGGAATCCAAGTGGAGATGTTTGGGCTTTAACAGATCCAAATTAGTCTGTGGGTATACATTGGCCATCGTTTCGGCCTCAGCACCTTTATTACCTCCCAAGAATCCCGAATCCACCAAGGCTAGAACAACACAAATGGACATGAAATGTTCGCTCGCGTGTTTAAACCCTCACAACTGTGTTCTTTAACCGCTTACACGACAGCGCTGCATACCTACATTGCCCGTCCATGTGCAAGCTGTGATACATGTGAGGAAGGCCGTTGTAGAGCAATAAGCGTTACTGAATTTCCGGCTTCTACCTGCAGAGCGACTCCTGCCAATCCAAACAGCCAGCACATGTATTAGGCGGCTGATCCGCCTTTATATTGTCAAATATTGTCAAACCCCGTGGAGCCGGGCAGACTCTCTCATAACAGGGCAAGAGATTAAACTTTGGCTTGGCAGTCTTCAAACAATGTAGGAGCCTGAACAGAGAGGGGGTTTTTTTGCCTTTTTTGTTCTGGAGCCCACAGATACAAACTAACTTTTGCACGAACACTTGCACATGTATATAAAGTATGCAAAGGTATACGTGCTTATGGGCATACAAATATATCCCCTTTCCTTTAAATTATGGGTAAAGAAAGCATGCATCGCAATGAGGTGCTGCTCGGAGGATTGAACGAGTGCCAAAAGCAAAACACGTCTCGGAAAAAGTTGTATGTTCACTTCCATAAAGTGAGCTTTGTTGCCTTTAGCAAGGAAACCATAAAAACTTTTAGCTTACAGTCTGATGTCACATTCACTCACATAGAGGGAGAGGTTGGCAAACATCCAGGTTACACTTCTTGTTTTTAGGAAAGCATAATGGCAGCCGCTGAGCCAAAACTCTACATAAGGTGGAGATATTTGTGTAAAATCTTTAATTTTGAGTAAAAAAAACTTGTTCCAATCTGGCCCGAGTTTCCTCCAAATCCTCGCAAGATTTTTTATTTCCTCTTGGCTCCCATTGAACATTAAATCACTTCATCATTTGTTTGAGCACAATGTGGCTTTCTAAACCAAGAGAACATTCTTTATATACATATATATGTGTATGTGTGTGGTTTCTTTCTGGTATCTGTTAATAGACTGTAAAGGTGAAGTTAAAGCTCTGTGGCGTTAACATCTCAGTTCTCTTTATTAATGTTGTCTTTGAAATATTGGCCACGGCGGTGTGGAAACCACGATAAATCTGATGGATTTCAATGTTTACCAGGATTGTTGTCGACGCTATTGGAGCAGATACTGTGGTTTGTCGGTGGCAGATAATAATTGTGTGGTGTTAACGTCTTTTAGTTGGTGTTTTTGTTCAGGAGCAGCATGTTCTCACCACAGTGGGAGTTTAACAAGGATTCAAAAGATTATATTGCCTTGTTCTTCACACTGAGCTCGCACAAAGCGGGAAACGTAACCTTGGAACTGACTTTTCTTCCAGCACCTACATGAGATTCAATTTGTCGCTCTGAGTGGAATATCTCACCTCAACTTTACTACTTGGTGGATCGCCATGAAATTTGGTACAGATTTTCACCTCATCCCACTCCAGCAACACTTAACGTATAAACAATACCTTTAGGATGAGAACATTTTCTTTTTCTTTCTTTCATTATGAGACTGAATCATAAAATGTTCTTTGTAGCACAAATGTAGTACTTCTTTCCTTCTCCATGCACCTTGGAGGTGAAGAAATCTCTGCTCTGCTAAACATCAATACGCCAGCATTGTCACTGTATAGATACATAACATCCAACTAAACATCAGTTTATGTACATTTATGAAAAAATCTCTGTATTTTTTAGTGAAAAATGAGTGAATATATGCACCACATGCTCCTTGAAACGGGCTCAGTCTGTTTCATGGCTGCTCTTGCATTATTCACCTGCACACGCCTGCCTCAGGCACCCACACGTGCAGGTTATAATGAGGTCATCCGTCATTGGACGGGAGTCTTTTAAGTCAAGCTACAGGCCACGGCCTTGTGTTTTTAATTTCTGAAATAATTTGTTCAGTTAATCGCTGCTGCGCGTGTGATGACTGAGGTGAGATGGAGGCAGCTACCTCACCGCCTTCTTACTGGCAGTTATAACAAGTTTCAGTGAGTTAATAGTTAGCTGGTGAACATAAATTAGGTATTAATAACATATTATCAGAAAAAATACGGATGTAACTCATCGTAATGTTGTTTAAATAACAGATGTGGAGAAGTGGAAAGCCAAAAGTAAGACAGAAAAGATAACAAGCGATGATTCATGATATTAAACTACATTGGCGAGGAGTAAAAGTGTTGACAGCTGATGAATATGAAAAGTTCTTTTCACTTTTCACTGTAGACAAACCTGATGGCTGATGATGAGTTGAGTGACCTGTCCATCTGTCAGCTCATAAAACTAGGAGGACATGATGAGTGATACTTCTGTATCAGTATAACGTCATAAATTCTAGATGTCTCAAAGGGAAGAAACTCGAACCACCACACAGCTGGATGCAGAGTTTAAAATCTGTGAGGGATTGTCAGTTTGAGTTTGGTAAACTGTATATATTGTATACTCAGTGTTGGAATGTAACTAAGTACATTTACTCAAGTGCTGTACTTTTGAGGTACTTGTACTTTACTTGAGTATTTCCATGTGATGCTACTTTATTCTTCCACTCCACTACATTTCAGAGGGAAATATTGTACTTTCTGCTCCACTGCGTTTATTTGACAGCTTTAGTTACTTTTCAGATGAAGATTTGACACAATGGATAATATAACAAGCTTTTAAAATATAACACATTGTAAATGTGTTATATTTTAAAAGCAGTGTGTAGTCGGGGTCACATTTCACATGTCCATGAGTTGTTAACAGCTCCACCAAATAGTGATTTTTCTCTCCAAAATTCTCACATGGTTTCATTTCAGTAAATGTTCAAATGATCCAATAGTTCACCAAAAATCAAAGATTACAGAAAAAGTCCAAAAACTGAAAACAGATTTGTGTATCAGAACTTTGTTTTTTCTTCTTTCCTCTCCCATTAATCATCTCACGACTCTTCAGATTTATCTGGTGACCCTTTGGAGGGGCCCCGACCCCTAGGTTGGGAACCACTGGACTAAACTAGCTAACTGTATATAAAGTAGTTGAAACTAGCTCCACCTCCAGCAGCTACAACAGTAACATGCTGCTCTAACACTGATGCTTCACTATTAATAATCTAATGATGTCATATATAATAATATATCAGTCAGAGGGACCAAACCACTACTTTTACTGCAATACTTTAACTTCATCAAGCTCATAATACTTATGTACTTTTACTGTAGTAGGATTTTTCATGCAGGACTTTTACTTGTAATGGAGCATTTTTACATTGCTGTATTGGTGCTTTTACTTAAGTAAAGGATCTGAATACTTCTTCCACCACTGGGTATACTTTTGTACTGTATATTTTTAAATGTATAGTTTATAACTGATTATATACTATATTTATTTAAATACTCAGTTCTGATTGGGTAGTTAAGTAGTTGATTTGTTGAGCAATGTGTTTCCATGCATCATTTTTCTTATTCAACCCCCGATAAAGCTTTACTCTGTTTTATTAGATGTGTTTTTATGCAGATGGAGAAGAATTAAGAGAAAAAACTTTACATCTAATTCAAATCTAATTTGAACTCTTCTGCCTCTGTTTCATGAGGGAATCAATACAAGCGTGATATTTCCTGCACATCAGAGGACATTCGCATAAAGTTGAACCTTTCTCAGCTTCTCCACGTTGTGCCGTTCGGGTCTTTCAGGGTTCAGTTCACAAGAGATCCTGAGTCTGTATGTATCAATGGGATGTGAGAATGTGTGCATGTTTCTCCTACACAAGTCCTTACACTTAAATGACAAGATAATTTTCTCAATTTAAGGGCCCAAATATATTCAGTTAATCATCAAACAGGGAAAAGCAGCAGATCTCAGGAGTTTGGAGTCTGAAACGAAAAAATTTCTGTCATTTTGGCTTGAGAGGCGACTCAGGTGATTGATCGACTGTCAAAATGATTGTCGCTAGAGTGAGAGTGGAGAGAGAGTGGTGATAAAATGTTCTCAGATTGAAACAAATGGAGAATAAATCCTCGATTCCTGCCATTCATGATGACAACCACGCTCTGATATTTGAACCTAATCAAATAAATTTAACATAACGCAACATACTATAAGTCTGAATGCAAATACAGCTCAGAGGATGTTTATGATGTTTTCAATATAAATATTTCAATAACTCAAGATGCCTGGTAGAAGATATTTAGAAAGAGCTATCTCAGAGTCAGAGATCAAAGCTGCAGTCAAGATGTTGGCGTCTGGTAAAGCAGCAGGGGAGGACGGTTATACTGTTAGTTTTATAAATGCTTTCAAGATGCATCGATTCCCTTCCTCACGTTATTATATAACAATATTACAGTCAAGAAGTAAAAGCGACAGAATTGCATGTATACGTTATGAAATAGGGAACTGTGGGCTTGAGAAGTGACTGATCGATCTGTCTCCATGTAATGTTCCCGCTTCATGACTCACTTAACTAATCTACTGGTCATGAACCTTCTGTATTATCTTTGTCTTTTATTTTATTTTATCTTAGTTTTTTTGGTATCCAAGAGTGATTCAAGTCATTTGTCAGTGTCATGATCTTTACCAAAACTATTCATATAACAGATTTTTTTTTGATGTTTCATTTGGTTGAGTTTAAACACAAACCTGACTTTGGTTTGGGAAATATTTCAGTTTGGGTTAAAGGAATCCAGCTGTCTGAAGGAGACAGAATGCAAACCAGAAGTCTGTGGTGTGAATTTTTACACCGAAGTCAAACTACTTACTACTTTCACTTATTCTTCTGAGAGAAAGTAGTAAATAATAATAGTAATAATTTGTACTGCACTTTTCATTCATGGTGAGTCTGAAAGTGCTACAGCAATAAAAACATAAAAGAGTTAAGATGAACAAGCCTTCCTGAATAGAAAGGTTTTTAGGCCTTTTTTAGAAGAGACTAGGGTCTGTGCTGCCCTCAGATGGTCAGGAAAGCTGCTCCACTGGCGTGATGCAGCAGAGCAGAGGGCTCAATCCCCCCATGGTGCAGAGCTTAGTGCTGGGAGCCCAGAGGAGCAAGCTGCTGGCAGATCTGAGGGTTGCAGATGGAGGTTTTTTTTTTTTTTGGTATGATCAGTTCCTGTTGATAGAGAGGCGCCTGTCTGTTGATGGATTTGTATGTGAGTAGCAGGACTTTGTAGTCAATCCTGAAGGAGACAAGGAGCCAATGCAATGAAAACAGAATAGATGTTATGTGTTCTCTCATCAGGATCCTGGCAGCGCTGCTCTGAATGTACTGGAGCTTCTGGATGCTCCTGCCAGGGATCCACGTGAAGCTGCACATTGCAGTAGTTCAGTCTGGAGGATATGCATAAGAGTTACTTGTCAGGGAAAAATAAACTTTAAGTCAATTATTTGTGCACTTCATTCATCAGCGGATGTTTGCTCAGTTGTCATCTTTAGTTAGTTGTCAGTACTTGTGATCTAAGTATTTAACTTCTGTCATGTGATAAAAAGGTGGTCTTGTATAAGAGGAGCTTGAGTTATTTTGTCAAACTATTATTTCCACTGTCAAGAATGAACTTTTTTTGGTGTTTCAACAAATTATGCTGTCATAGAACTAACAGTATTTTCCTAAAATAACATCCGAACTTTGTAATTTCCTTATCAGTTATCGTTAAATGTTGGTATATTATGAAATAGGGGACGAGATAAAAATCTGAAAGTTGAAAATTGCTCCAAAACATTTCAACATCTGAAAGGCGAGAGCATCACTAGATCTTTTTCCCCCCTCAGTCCGAGGATTTGAACCTGCAACCTTTTGCTGCTTGTCTAACCTCACCAGGATATTGCATGAGTGCGTGTTTGTACATGTGTCTGTTTTTTCGGAGGATATGTGATGACCGTGGATGAAAAGCACAACATCTCCCTGCCAAATTGATTTGAACCCGTATCATTCTCCTCAGCAGAAGCACAAAACACTTCAGCTCTGCCCAGTTTGACTTGGCAGCGCGGAAACATGCAAACCATGAGGAGGGCTGTGTTTGCTTTCTGTGTATGCACGCTGCAAGACAAACTCCAGATAAGGAGGCGGTGTGACGCTCCGGTCTTCACCTTTTAAAAGTCTAGCCAATCTGGACAATAACATTTTTGATTTCAAATTGATCTAATACCCCTAAAATATTCATAATCCTCTATATACAAGTGCTAAGCACGGACTCAAGTTGTATAAAACGGACCAGATGTTCTGTAATTATTTTCTTATCTGCTAAAAGAGAACAATTTTATTCTTCTTTGGACCGAAGTGCAGTTTTTCTGACATTCTTGCTTCAACAAACGCCCCATTCATCAGGCCTCATTGTCAGAGTTGTAAAGTGAGTAGAAGTCAATGATGCCTCGTGTCTGGATGTCTTTAAGTGGATAAAAAGTCACTATAAAGGAAACATGTAAGAGCAAGTTATTCTTAATATCAACATCTGAACAAAAACCAGCACACAGCAGTAAAAAAAAAAAAAAAATTATATGAATTTATTACATAAAAATGCACATCTTGACAAAAATAAATACATAAAATATATAAAAAATAAAAATAAAGTATAGAAAAAAGGATATGTTACCGCTTGATTATTGGAAAACTTGTCGGATACGTAACAAAACCTTCAAATGATGAAGTTCTGCGTGAGTGGAAGTCAATGGTGCTTCAAATCTGGAAAGTTTGAAGCTTTAAGTGGGCAAAAGCTTTAAAAAGTAACAAGGTTACAGAACAATCTCGACAAAAACCAACACGTTAGTAAATAAGTAAATAAATATACAAAAACTCAAGATTAAACTCTTTTTTAAATGAGAAATAAAGTAAAATTTGGAGCAGGAAAGAGAAAGGGGGGGGTGAGTTTATACTGCTTGAATGATAAAGTTCTGCTTTTTCATGGCATTATCATGATTTTAAATGTGTATTTTAATTTGGCTCATGTTTTGATGATGATAAACATGCAATTTTATAAAATGCTTAAGTGTCTGGCAATGATAAGAAAGACATAAACTCTGCTGTTTGAAGTCACAGTGAACACAGGTTGGAGCAGAACAGAAGTTACATTCTTCTCGCTCATTATCTCTTTATGATTCAGTCATGATATCTGTCTGGCAGGCAGCAGCGCTGCTGACAGATCTGGATCACGCAGGTGAACAAACTACTTCACACGACAACAGGTGTGTCTCTGCAGGGCAGCACCGCGATGTGACGTGTGCCGATTTTATCCTCTTAACTACAGTCGGAAGTCCAGGTCAAATAATGAAGCTGTAAGCAGCAGTGAAGAAAGTATTCAGATCTTTAACTTAAGGGAGGAGTTCACAATTTATTATATTTATATCTTAAAACAACAGTCAGGAGCCCGAATAAACAGTGAAACATGTTTTTCTTGCTGTAATCATACTGACCATTAGAAGATCCCTTCATGCACTTATAATGTAAGTGATATGATTGATATGACAAGTCAAAGTCATAAATTCAAACTTTCACTTGAGCAAATGTACAAAAGTAGCATAAAAATATACTTAAAGTATAAATCATGCAGAATGGCCCATTTCAGAATGATGTACAGTATATTATTGGATTATAATTATTGATGCATTAGTGTGTACATCACTTTAAAGCTGTGGTTTAGGCTGATTTTAATTACTTAATATATTGCTAGGTAGCTTGTGAATTGAGTTTTATCTGACTCTTACCTATAATAATACATCATCATCTATTTGTTGATCCTATTTTGTATTACTAATCTAAACCTGCAAAGTAGCTTAAGTGTACATCACTATCAAATAGATGTAGTGGAGCAACAGAAACTGAAAACACTCAAGTGCCACTACCTAAAAATTGTGCAGTTGTTAGTCACTTTCCATCTCTGACTGTAAGCAGTGTGATGTTGTTATTAGTGTTGCAACAGGGAGGAGGTCAGGATGAGTCAATAAAGTTTGTCATGTTGATTTGGGAGACTGTTTCATAACGGTGGTTTCCTTCAAACATGACCACAATCTTTTCTGTAAACTTTCCCAAGTGATTTTTTAAATCCAAACAATCCTTTTCTGACTTTAAACCTGCATATAACTGATATTTTGACCACCAGTTTGGTGAATGTAACATTCACTCTCTTTTAGCTCTGTTTTTGCTCTCTACCAACTCCTGAGGGAAATATCTGGCTCTTTAGCTGCTAAATGCTCCACTATGTTCACCAGCTAGTCTACAGCTAACTGTGTCTGTTTGTCATTTGGTGCTGAGCAGGTAGTGTACAGTAGCTTTTTCTCTGAAAACAGCTTCCTGCTGCGGCCGAAAACGACGCTATGAGAGCACTGAGAGTGAACCAAAACAGTAAAGTTGCAGCCGGACAGATAAACAATGTGCTGAAACTAAAGCTACTTAATCTCCAGAAAGAACATTGAAATTGAACAATTCTGCAAAACACTGGATTATATTTGATGAAACTAAACTAAAGTATGGTTAAAGCAGCTGAATGGATATTTTCCATAACTTTATTTACAATTTTCTATAACATTTTGCCTCGTCTGTGCCTCTGTATCTGTAGTTTAGTATCACTTAGAGTAATGTTGACTGTCTGATGGTAAATATGAAAGAGTTACCTTTCAGAAGAGATCACGATCATGACAGTAATCCATAGTAAACATTTTATTTCAGGTATGTCGTTTATAGACTTGTGGTTAATTATCTGATTTATGTTGCACACTTTTTGCATTCCTTTTCTTTTACTAAGTAAAAAACATGTATTAGCTTGTGATTGAGTAAGGTACACATTGTTACACTGATGTCAGAGCAGGAAAGGCTGCAGCATGAGCGTTTTGGACTAATAGCAGCTTCTCTGGAGACTTTACATAAAAAACCAAGCTTAAATATTTGATGCACAAAATAACACTTCTTCTCACCATAAATGGTACAAGTCTGTTCTTTATATTGCTACATATAAATCATGTAAATTCCTCTTGAGACACTCAAACGTTCCTCTGTGTGCACTGAGAGCAGGATCAAAGTCTGTCTGTGGGCTTTATGGGCTCTGTGTGTGTGTGTGTGTGTGTGTGTGTGAGAGAGAGAGAGAGAGAGAGAGAGAAAGAAAGAACCAGATATACATGACAGTATAAGTTTGTACAGTTCGGAGGCAGAGCGCTGTACCATCGACTGTCAACGTCTGAGAGGCGTCTATGTACAGATAAAATTAATTGTTGCTCAATTTAACAGTTTTAAAGCCAAATGATGTTATACAAGTATCCAGTTGACATTAAAGTCCAACTGAAACTGAAGTTTTTCTACTACAGCAACATATCTGGTCTGTAAATCACTTCCTGTGTTCTCCTGAATCTGAAACTTATATTTTAAATTCTTTGGTTTCCTGATGGAGCCCCCTAGTTTTACATTATTCCGATCAAATATTGTTCCACTCAAATAGCTGGAGTCCTTATTTCCATACAGTAAATCAAATCTTGCATTAAGCGATATCATGTTGTTCTATCATAGGCAGAGCAGACGGTCACACTGAGCCTGATTGCATCCT